>NC_090760.1:25840601-25845601 GCF_036898095.1 Palaemon carinicauda
CACCAAACTAGTTCCAACACCAGGGCAATTTGGATTTCGACGGGGGATCGACCGTTTGAACTTATTTAATCTACAAAATCGACGACTACGGGGACAGTTAATAGAGACATTAAAAATTCCTAAAGGAATAACAAATATAGATTACATCAATTTATTCACACAGCACAAATCCAGTGCAGAGGTTACGGATACAAAATTAAATTGAAAAGATACAACGGCACTTAAAATGGTAATTTCTTTACGTACAAAAGAGCAAATATATGGAGCAGACTTCCAGCGAATGTAGTGGACAGTAACACGGTAAACAAATTCAAGAATAAGTTTTGTAAGATCATAAAAACTCTCTAAAGGTTTAAACAAATTCGCTCAACCCAAGAGCAAATGGAGTCTCCGCTAATGGACTAAAAAGTTTTGGAACATCGAAAATTCTAATAAATCCCTATGAATCTCTCTCTCTCTCTCTCTCTCTCTCTCTCTCTCTCTCTCTCTCTCTCTGTGTATGCGGTCATATATTCCTTCGCGGTTCCTCTCTCTTTTTCTCTCTCTTTCTCTGTCTCTTCTCTCTCTCATTGTATGCGACATATCTCTCCATCGTACCTCTCTCTTTCCTTTCTCTCTCACTCTTTCGCTATCTCTTCTCTCTCCAATCGTAAGTGATTCACTCCATCAGAGTTCTCTCTCTCTCTCTCTCTCTCTCTCTCTCTCTCTCTCTCTCTCTCTCTCTCTCTCTTATTTTAGATTATTCTTCATAACTTCCAGATCTTTCTCTCCATTTTGCTCGCATTGCTCGTGACATGTTTCTTTTGCTGCTGATGACATATGTCTTGACAATTCCTTTCTTGCTTGTGGTGCGGGTGACATATTTTTTCTTGCCCTCTTTAATTGCATGTGGAATATGTCTTCACAGACTCTCTCTCTCTCTCTCTCTCTCTCTCTCTCTCTCTCTCTCTCTTCCTATATGGAACATATTTTTCAGAGTTTTTCTCAAACTCTTATATGTGGCCATTATTTTCTTAGTTCCTCTCTCTCTCTCTTTCTCTCTCTCTCTCTCTCTCTCTCTCTCTCTCTCTCTCTCTCTCATTGAATTTAAAGTAACACTTCATTGTCATTCTCTCTGTCTCTTTCTCTCTCTCCCTCTCTCTCTCTCTCTCACCTCTCATTGAATTTGAAGTAATTCTGCATTGCCTCTCTCTCTCTCTCTCTCTCTCTCTCTCTCTCTCTCTCTCTCTCTCCCTATTACATGGAACATAAATAATCAGGATTCCTCTTATTTTGTCTTGTTTCGTGAGCCCTGTTTCTTCATAGCTCTCTCTCTCTCTCTTTCTCTCTCTCTCTTTCTCTCTCTCTCTCTCTCTCTCTCTCTCTCTCTCTCTCTCTCTTCATTAAGTATTTCATCATATTACTTTAACAAGATCTAATCAATGAGAAGGAGAGTATTATGTATGTAACTTGGAAGTTATATACATGTCTTATGTAACAACAAAGCTTACTTAACATCATAGTTTTACAGATATTTAGTAACGTCACTATATCCGAAAGTTTATGAATCTGATTATGCAAAAGATTATAGATATTATTATTAGTACAACTAAATTTTTTTTTTTTTTGATTTCCAGTAATAAAATAGAATTATCTTCCTAATCTATACTGTGATACTCGTTTAATTGTATTCGATTGCTTAGGCTTTATTATTGTCATTGATGCAGTCTTTCTAGAACACACTGTTAGAAAAAAAAAAACCGTAATTTTAATCTGGAACTCTTCGTAAAAATATACAATTCTCAACCGTATTTCATTGGAATACAGGCGACCGTAATTTTACCTGGATTTGTTATCATCTTTTACGGGTTTGTAACCGTATTTTCACTCCTTCACATCAATATATCCGTTTTTAAAACGGTAAAAATCCTGGAATAAATGTTTCCAGACAATTACCGTTTTTTAATGTTATTCTTTAACAGTGCAGATATATAGAACGCTTCACTGTTAATGAGAAAAAATAAAAGATTCGTCTGTCTTATAGCAACTAAGAATACAAAAATGGACGCAGAGAATAACACAAATGCTAGTAAAACCACAGCATTAAAAGTAAGTGAAACTTTGGTTCAAATGACATATCTTTGTTATTGGGTAACATACCCCGCAGCAATTGAGACGAAAATTTGATATTCATATGAATTTTACCTTATCATTACAAGGCAAGCAACTCCTTAGCTCAAAGGACATATAACTACACGAAGAACTTAGGCAGGATATGCAGATTCATCCTTGATGACACGTCTTCCAGTAACTCACCTTAACTAGAAGCAAGGAGTCAAGTCACCTTTAATGAAATTACATTATACTCTATTAATCTTTTTTTGTATATTTTACATAAGTTTGATTATTATTATTATTATTATTATTATTATTATTATTATTATTATTGTTGTTGTTGTTGTTGTTGTTGTTGTTGTTGTTGTTATAATGATTATTGTTGTTATTTTTATGGTTATTGCTATTGTTATTATTGTTATTTTTATTGTTATTATTATTGTTATTGTTATTGTTATGATTGTTGCTATTGTTATGAATGCTGTTATTGTTATTGTAGTTGTTTTTATTGTTTTTATTATTATTATTGTTGTTGTTGTTGTTTTGATATTATTAATATTATTGACTTCAGCCCTAGTTGCAAAAGCACGATGCTATAAGCCCAATGGTTCAGGCAGAAAATGATAGGCCAGTGAAAACAAAAAAAAAGGTAAATTAACCTCATGGTAAATAAGGGACACCTGATATAAAATATTTTTAGAATAGTAATAATATTGAAAAAGGATCTTTCGAATATAAGCTATAAAGGCAGACTTTTATTAGTCTGTTCAACATAAAGACATTCGGTGCAAGTTTGAACTTTTGAGCTTCCACCAATTCAACTGCCTGATTAGGAAGATCATTCCAAAACTTGGTCATAGCTGGAATAGAACTTCTAGATTACTGTGTAGTATTGAGCCTTAAGATAGAGAAGGCAAAGCAATAAGAAATAACTGCATACCCATTATAGTATCATTAGCAGGACGATACAGTCTTGGAAGATTTGAGTGCAAAGGAGAGTCAGAATTATGAAAAATCTTATGCTTCATGCATAGCTAACTGATAGAACGAAGGTACAAGAAATTAATATATAGATCAGGAATAAGTAATTAAATAAACCGCAAGTTATTGTCCATCTACTGAAGACCAGAAAGAACAATACACGAAACAAGGCAGAATGAAAGAATTAAAAAAAATTCTTCAAAATACATTGGCCACCGAAAATTTTCAATGACTTTCTCAGTAAGGCATTTTTTTTTGTACAATTGAAGAAGAAACACAGAATGTGTCTCTCAAAAGGGAATTTGCTATTGAGTCTCACTTAGAATTCTAAGTCACAGATTTAAAGAAACATTATTAATGCAGAGATCTGGATGTCGAGGAACTATTATCCTCGACCAACTTACAATCATAATATGAGTTTTGTTAGGGTTCAACTTATTGTCCCATAATTTCCACTATGCGCTAATTTTACCTAGGTCTCTATTAAGGGATTCAGCAACCCCAGATCTACATTTAGGAAAATTAAAACAAAGAGAGTAGTATGATCTGCATCTGAAAAGATCTTATTTTGTAGGTCAAACTACGTCTCATGTGTATATAGCATGAACAGTAATGAGCCAGGAACACTACCCCAAGGGACCTCAGATATCTCATTTCTATATTCACAATCATACCCACCTCCAAAAATTTGCAATCAATTGATCAAGAATTCAATTATGAAGCTAAGAAAATAACCACCTACTCCAAACTGTTTGAGTTTTTAAACAAGGGTCTCGTGATTAACACGGTAAAAGGCAGCACTAAAAGCAAGGCCAATCATATGAACTTCCTTACTACAGTTAAAGGATTTCTTTACAACATTGGAGAGAGTACACTAAGGAAGAGATACCTATTTAGGTGTTTTACCAAAAGATAATTTGGGAGTTATGAAAACTGGGCAGTAATCATCTGGATTAGAGCTACCAAAATGCATTTACGTAATGGAGTAACATTACTAATTTCCAATATTTACAAATAGAACCTCTTCTTGCTAACTTGCAGAAAATAACAGATAATGTAGGAGCTAAGAAATCAGCAGTCTTCATAAAAGCAAAGGAAAAATACCATTTAGGTTTACACCTCCATAGACATCAAGGTTCACCAAGAGTGATATAATTTCATATCACCCAAAAGCTAAACTAGTTGCTAAACATCAAGGTCCATCATGAGTGTTTTAAATTCACATCAACAAAAAGGTAAACTAGTTGGTTTAGCCTCAGGAAAATAGGAATGAGGAAGATCGAGTTTCTCATTACCCTACTTACTGTCAAACACGTCTGCTAAAAGAGTGGCCTTTTCCTTTGGACAGGGATTGATATAGCCATCTAGTTTAAGCAAAGGAAGAACTGTTAGGTCTACACCAAGAACGTAAAATCAAGTGTAGCCCACCATTTATGCTCCTAGGTTGTACCTGAAAGGATTTCTTTTATTGTTAAATTGTATTCCTTTTCAGTTGAAGCATAAACTCTCCGTGCAACAACTCATAATTGAGTATAGTTATTGTAAGTCAAATCGAATCTGTTACCATTTCAAAGATGATAGGCTTTCTGCTTCTCCAAATAAGTACTTCTACATTCATCATTGAACCAGGATTTGACTTTCACTTGGCACTTCAGCGCATGAGAATTGATATGCCAATCAATTAAGGTATCCAAATTCTTATTCAGTAGCACAAAAGACTCAAAACTTTAATACAATTGTGACCAATTCTAATTCAAAATATCCTCAAAATTACATTATATTCTGTTTCATACTTTATATAAATCTTACAAGAGTATGACACATCAGGGACAGGCTACTCAGTGTTAACTACTAATAAAAGGAAAAAAAATATGTTGAATCATTTGATGAAGTCTGCTAACGCTAAACCTCAGTTTAATCCACCA
>NC_090760.1:25850601-25855601 GCF_036898095.1 Palaemon carinicauda
ATATATATATATATATATATATATATATATATATATATATATATATATATATATATATATATATATATTTACAAGTATATATATGAGTGTGCAAGGATCTCTCTCTCTCTCTCTCTCTCTCTCTCTCTCTCTCTCTCTCTCTCTCTCTCTCTCTCTCTCTCTCTCTCTCTCTCTCTCTCTTTATATATATATATATATATATATATATATATATATATATATATATATATATATATATATATATATATACATATGAATATGTATAAATGTGTGTATATATACATATATGTATATATATATATTATATATATATATATATATATATATATATATATATATATATATATATATATATATATATATATATATATAGAAAAAAGACAGAGATGATGAGAACGGAGCATGCAATGGAAGATGAAATATCATTGGATGGAGAAAGGATTAATAAGGATGAATCATTCAAGTATTTAAGAACTAGGGTCTCCAGTACAAAGGCTTTTTAATTAGAGTTTAATGAAAGTTTGAAAGAATCAAATTAGACAATGGCCAGGTTAAGTAAAATTTGGAAATGAAATCGCCTGAAATTTCATAAAAAATTTAGACTATGTATCAGTTTAATGAGATCGGTGTTACTCTATGGACATGAGTCATTGTATGAAAATGAAACAATCTCCCATAGATTTAGTAGATTTGAGAACAAAGCCCTCTGAAGGAGATTGGGAGTTAAATGGCAGGACATGATTAGAAATGAAACCATGAGAGAGATTACTCAAGTGCCAAATAACTATAAGATCATGATAAGGGGTAGATGGAGATAGAATGGGCATGCTCTTCGCACTCTCAAGAGTGATTAGTTCACCAAACTTCATCTGGGCTCCACAAGGCACTAGAAGAGTTTGAAGTCACAGACCTACAGGGCTGAGGACTGTGAGATACAAAGTAGGAGACGACTGGCGAAATCTAACTGAGGCCCTTTGTGTTAATAGGCGTAAGAGGAGAGGATTATGATATATATATATATATATATATATATATATATATATATATATATATATATATATATATATATATATATATATATATATATATATATATTTATATATATATATATATATATATATATGTATATATATATATATATATATATATATATAAATATATATATATATATATATATATATATATATATATATATATATATATATATATATATATATATATATATATATATATATATATATATATCTATATCTATCAATATATATATATATATATATATATATATATCTATATATATCTATATCTATCAATATATATATATATATATATATATATATATATATATATATATATATATATATATATATATATATATATATATACATATATATATGATAAATTTTGCACATTTTTACGTGTTTTTCATATTCAAATAAGCCACTTGGCCAAGTGGCGTAGTCACTGTCTATACAAGCTTGCCGACCAGGGTTCGATTCCCGGCCGGAGCCAAGCTCTTGTCTTTGTGTGATTTCGCCTGGGGCTCTGATCCCGAGGTCGTTAAGAGAATCCAGACATTAATGTATCAAAAATATATATGGCTTATTTGAATATATATATATATATATATATATATATATATATATATATATATATATATATATATATATATATATATATATATATATATATATATATATATATATATAAGTTTTTGTACGTATATTGATAATTAGATTTATTTTAAAATAACGCATCAGTACTAGGAAATTGTAGGTAACTATTTGAAGATCTAGAAATACACCTAGGCATCTGAGCATTCCCTTAAAATGATTCCACTCAGCTAAACTTCTGATGCGTGTCTCTACAACAGGTTCCCTGTGTAGAATCATATTTACTATCAACGGCAAGGAGAGGAATTACTGCGGTGTTCTCAATAATCTACCGAAATCTTGAGTTGAAAATTTAAGACCCTTCATCATGATTTCCTTGATTCTTTTCCACCCAATTTAAATGAATGTCATATGAATGTAAGGCTTCAGGAACAGCACTATTTGCAGCAACGTATATCAAGGAGTAAGTATTTCGCTCTGATTAGAATGTATTCTGATTGTTTCATAGGCATGCAATCTTGTGCCTTCCAGCTTATAAGTACTTCGCACATATTTCATTCATAATCTAATAAACTTTCTATTTATATAACTGAAAGATTAGCATACAATAACGTAACCAATGTTTTGTACTTCTTTAAAGAATGTATATTCCTCATTTGTACTTAGATCACTGCAAAATGACATTAAATCAGTTTGAGCCTTTCACTTTAAGTCTTTCTTGGAAATATTTACTCAATTGACAATCTATTTACGTTTTATCATAACTTCCCAGAATATATCAAAGCTATTGTCTACATATTATTCCTTTAATATAGTTCAAAAGGTTTGAAAAATAGTGGGAACGTTTACAGTTGTTATAAACATCAAGTAAAAAGACCGTGAAATGAAAAGAAAACACAAAGACAGACCTTTCCAGTTCCACCTATGCCATTGCTGAGATGTTTATTTTGCGTCCTCATTAGAGACGGAACAAAAATAGCGCAAAAGATATTATGAAAATGTATATTGTTTATCATTGATTAACCCAAAGTTCAAGGTTATTGGAAAGCAGGTGTTTTCAATGTTATGGAAATATTTCTTTCGTATTTAGAATAAGATTTATTATTATAGAATTATGACATCATGAGCACGGGAAAGCCATTATCAATTCTTGTTAATTATGGTAGTAGTACTGCCAGGCTGGGGATATATAAATTACAATAAGTTAGACTACCGAAGCATATGTTCTTTTAATTGCATTTGTGCCACACTCAATGACCAATTGTGAAGTAATTATATACCAAAAACCCATATTCTTACTATGACTTATTGAAGTCCGAGTTATCTTGTTTTTTTTTCTTTTATATGTCAAATATTGTATGTATCCAAGTATATTTATAGATATATTACTATTCAAGATATAAATCGGCAATATAGTTCGTCTCATATTCCAAAGTGATTAATTTATTTTCAAACTCGGTCAAAGAATTTGCTGTCATTTTAACCAATTTACTATAAGAATTATGTATACTCTTCATAAAACAACACAGAAAAAACAAATGAATTACAATTATATATGCTTAAAATTCGCAACAAATAATGATAAAAGTTACTTGAATAGAATATATGATAATCATGATAGATCTTTGATCAATATTTTAACTTTCGAACTAAAAGTTCTCGACCTGTGAAACTATATAATTAAAATTGGGTATATTTGGAATCACGTTTCAGACTACAGGAAAGAGCTGAAACAAAAAGTTTAAAAACAGATATGCCTGCTGCTTCAGCATTGATCTCTGTGTGATACTGGAAATGAGAAAACACTTTTTTCCAATTTCAGTTGTCGCAAAAGGTGTATATGAACATGTAATGCATCCATGAACAATCATTTAATCTGAAAGCTAACACCAATTCTCATGGGGGGGGGGGGGTACTTAAAGAAACTGAATAATATCTATTAGTTTACTTTAATTTGTAACCGGATCATAGAGATTAATTTCATTACCCAATGAAGTAAACTTAATTTGTTTTCACTGTATGATAATGAGCAAGTGTCTGGCTATATACATATATATCTATCTATCTATCTATCTATCTATATATATATATATATATATATATATATATATATATATATATATATATATATATATACATATATATGTATATATAATTGTATATATATATATATATATATATATATATATATATATATATATATATATATATATATATATATATATATATATATTTACACACACACACACACACATATATATATATATATATATATATATATATATATATATATATATATATATATATATATATATATATATATATATATATTCCTATGAAGCTGCTCTAACATAAGTAGACATTTTTATTCACGTATTTCATTTGTGTATTCAAGATATGTATAGCCATCTCGTAAGGTAAGTTCTATTCATGTAGGATTAAGTAAATATATACAAATTACATAAGACTGTCGTCATTATTTAGTTGTATTTTCGTTTAGTTCTCTAAACGAAAGAATTAGATTCTCATTTCACGTAGTTTCGTTATGAAGTCTTATATAACTTGTTAAAAGGTATGCTGTATGACACACGCTAGGGATTTTGTTATGTTTGCACGTTATTGAAAAATGGATTAAGATTCTAGACTAAACATTATTCTTTTTTTATAGTGTTATGAGAGGAGGTGGTTGGAGTTAGCCGAGATGGCTGCCTCATTGGGCGACGAAAGGAACCCCTTCTTCAAAATGATAAGTTGGTAACCTGACGTCCTGAGAGGCCGTCTGGAGCATGTCCCGCGCTACGAAAATGACTAACTTGAAGTTTCTGGAGTGAATTGGGAGGATATATATAAGGGCCTAGCAATGCATAGGAACGAGAGATCCTGCCTGACCCTTTGAAAGAGCCAACGACCACCAGTCCTCTCTCCAGCAACTATCCAGCCTCTAAGTATTCCTCTCCAACGTGCATAGTATTTCCTCTCTAACGTGCATAGTGTTTCCTCTCAAATGTGCATAGTGTTCTATCTCAAATGTGTATAGTGTTTTTTCAAACATCGGAATTCTTTTAATTTTAATTCTGAAAGAAGTGAAGTGTATTTTTTAATATAGTTTAAATTGTAAAATTTATTAATTGGTTTTTGTAATTGGCCCTGTGAGATTTGGTTGAAATGTGAAGTGTATTTATTTTTCTTAACCGTTTGGTAACGTTGTATGAGTCCTAAAGATCCAAGAGTAACAGTTACGTATATGTAAGTGTAATTTATTTACTATAGTTTTAGTGTCAACTTTTTTCCTTGATTGTCAAAATTAAACGTTTTCATAGATTAATTTATAGTGAAAAAAAGTGATTGCATAATTCTTAAAGTGTCAATAGAATATATTTATTTCTGTAA
>NC_090760.1:25873101-25880601 GCF_036898095.1 Palaemon carinicauda
GTGCTCAAATAGAAATATATTTCTACCTCATACTTGGGATCAAATGCTATCCCCTTCTAATGAAAGGCCAGGTCGCTTCCAACCATGTTACGAGAAGCCATAAAAGAAGTCGGAACCTAACTGCTAATCTGCAGTTCAGAATTTAACTGACGAGACATCAGTCTCTTACCAGCGAGTTTTCAACCTCATACTTGGGTTACGACTTCTATGGTCTCTCGTGGCATGGTTGGAAGCGACCTGGCCTCTCATTAGAAGGGGCTAGCGTTTGATCCCACGTATGAGGCAGATATTTATTTCTATTTGAGCACGATGTTGTGTTGATATTTATTCATAATGACTCATTGGGAGTAATTTGAATGAATTACTATCAATTGTGTCACATGGTGAGCCGGGAAGTCTGGTAAAACTCGCTGGTAAGAGATTGATGTCTCGCCAGGTAAATCCTGAACTGCAGAATAGCAGTTAGGTTCCGACTTCTTTTACGGCCTCCCGTGGCATGGTTGGAAGCGATCTGGCCTTTCATTAGAAGGGGCTAGCGTTCGACCCCAAGTATGAGGTAGAAATTTATATATATATATATATATATATATATATATATATATATATATATATATATATATATATATATATATATATATATATATATATATAGATGTGTGTATATATGATCATCATCATCATGAACAGCCGTTACTAGTTCACTGCAGAAAAAAGGTATCATATCTAGAGAGAGAGAGAGAGAGAGAGAGAGAGAGAGAGAGAGAGAGAGAGAGAGAGAGAGAGAGAGAGAGAGAGAGAGAGAGAGAGGAGGATTCGGGAAAAACTACCTTCGCTCCTTTGTGAGGGGAAAATAACGGTAATTACCCTGGCTGGAAAAGAAGAGGAAACAAGAAAAAAGTTCTTTAAAATGCTACGCGAAGCCTTACTTCTGTCTGGCGTTAGCCGATTCAATGAAAGGTCAATTAAAACCAATTCCATTAAAGTCAATATACTGTATATACTATGAACTGATTTCGCTTAAATACAAAGATTCCTCTCAAGAATCTAAACCACTTTGGTAACTCTCTCTCTCTCTCTCTCTCTCTCTCTCTCTCTCTCTCTCTCTCTCTCTCCTCTCTCTCTCTCTCTCTCTCTCTCTCTCTCTCTCTTTATGTAGTCATATCTTTATCGCTTAAAGAGACCTATTCTTATATTGTTTTTCTAAAGAACACCCTAGACATTAGTCGTGATTTTGAGTGTCGATAGCCATATGTTATGTAGAAACATCAGAAATCTGAAATTACCATAGATGTCTATCAAAATATAAATAGCATTGTTTCAATTTAAAGAAACTTACTGGTGTTTTCTCCTCCCTGCTTTGTTTTCCCCAGTGTTTTTCCTTCCCATTGGTTACTTTTCCTTTCAATCTCCGTTTGGATCAAGATATTAGGTTGGTAGTCCCTTTGGCGTTCTCAGTGAAAACAAAATAATACTGTCGGAATAAATTCCGAAGAGACGAGCAGAATCAGACAGCTCCTATTTTGGAGACATGAATTTTGTATTTTATGTTTACCTTCAACGAAATCTCAACAACAGAGGGAGATCGGGAACGCTGACGTGGTACATGGGATAAACATTTTTCAAATGGAGACAGACCAATTGAAAAAATGGCAATTCCAATAATAATCATCGAAGCTATTAAACTGTACACTCAGATTTCATGGATGGATCAAGGGGATAGGGTATTTAACTGGCCTCCAGGGTGAAGAGTATATTAGAAAGGAAATGTGATAAGGGCTATATAGACAATTACAGTATATCAATTTTTAAAAAATCTAGGATATCTTTGAAAAAAGGGAGTTAATATGTAGGTTAAAGTCTGGGGAGATGGTTGAATTTCGAATTACGGTAACTAATGATAGTGCATCAGTAAGCTTCCTAAAATCCTATTTTACGATATGAATATAGGCCAAATGAAGAAAGAATTGGGCAGATAGAAGTGCAAAAGTAGAATACTGAGGTATTATTACTTGGAAATAACACAAATATATATGTGTATATAACCATTGATTGTGTCCCCAAAACAAGTCATAATTCTGCATTATTGTAAACGAGAGAGAGAGAGAGAGAGAGAGAGAGAGAGAGAGAGAGAGAGAGAGAGAGAGAGAGAGAGAGAGAGAGAGAGAGAAGAGAGATATGATTGCAAACGTTCCTGACTGACAATCTGTTAGACGAGAATTCAAGACCTTCGTAAGCTCGACAGTATCTAGCTGCGTCTGCACCTTCCATATCCCTGTGAGCTAGAGAAGGTGGGTTTGAGGGAGCCTATAAGTGTTTCTACTGAGTCATTAGCAGCCATTGCCTTACCCTCCCTGGTCCTAACTTTTGGAGAGGTGTCTTGGGCGCTGATCATATAATTCATGGCCAGTCTCTATCTCAATGTCCTGTCCCATGCCCCTGACATTATGACCTTTAAACCTTTAACTAATATACCATTAAGGACCTAAATGATTTTAAAGATTAGTAACAGATAAAAATAATGCTGACGAAAATAATGATTAAATACTGCATAAGGCCATAGACATGTAAAAGATAAATTAATATCCCAAGGTGATTAAGGTAAAGAAACTGGTTATGATTTCGATAGCTACTCACACCATATATTATCAGCCATACATAACATCTTTATAAGAGAAGATGAATGCAACGGAAAATCCTTTTAAGAAAAGTTAAATATATATCAGATAATAATAATAATAATAATAATAATAATAATAATAATAATAATAATAATAATAATAATAATAATAATAATAATAATAATAATAATAATAATAATAATAATAATAATAACTACATACATACACAACCATGCTGTGAATATGGCAAAGAAAAAAAAATACCATTCTACAGTTTCTTAAAATGTAGTTTTGATTAAGCATTATAAAACCTTCGTTGGCACCAAAATAAAATTTCAATATCTTAATCATCAGATGGGGATTATTCTTGAAGGAATGGATGCCTGAACTGGCAGTCTGCAACTATAGTACTTCAGCAGGATAGATGAAGACTAAAACAGCGTCTGTGAATATTCCTTTTCACACTGTTTTTTCTTTATATTTTTTTTCTAATTCTTATTTTCTATGATTTATTTCAACTATCCTGCTCCTGTTTTACCCATTCTCCAATATGTTACCGGTCAAATATGACCACCAACCATAAGCATCCCTTTTTTTTCTTTGGAATGTCTAAGTCACTATATCCCATTGATAGTATTTCCAGAACCCTGTCCTCCCTCACTTTATTTATTCATGCCCCTTTCATTCTGCATAGTTTACCTTTCATCTCATAACTTCATATTAACGTCCTTCAATATTCGATGCCAGACAGATACGACTTCCAGGATACGATAGCTACTGTGCTACTTTTGATGTATGCATGAAATATTCCATGGTTTTCCTGTTACCTTGTACATCGTATTTTTGGATGAATTACTCCCAAATCTTGAGTGAGAATTGAACATTGGAACTTTTATCTAATATATTCTTATATCCCTTCTTAATTTTAAGTCTGCGACCTTTTAGGAAATTGAAGATCTATTAGGCCAAGCCCCTTTAATATTCATTTTCACATTATTGTCATATACACAGTTTTGCTTTATTTGTAAGCATATTCTCAGTGAGATGCAAGATCACTCCATGTATTCTTCATAGAAATCTCTCAAGATTTCTTCTTCTACAAATAGATTAATCCATAATTGGGATCTGACAAGGCAGGTCAAGTTCTTTGCAGATTTACCGCACATGTTATCTTTCACACCTATCAGAATTAAGCACCCCAGGTGTTAAAGGCTGTTTCGAACAATTCTGTTCACCTGCAATCACCATTGTGAGAGGAGCTAACAGGCTTCGTACATGCAATAAAGTTTATGGGTGTACATAAGGTCACATTTTGCTTTAATATCTTGTAAAAATTAGGTGTATTTACAGTGATCTTGGGATCCAGCATCTGGAGCCGTCATGTATTCTTAAGAATAAAGAGCCACTAAAGTATCGTAATGGTATTAAAAGTTCTCACTAGAGAACTTTTAATGTTCTTGCTTTTCTTAGAATATTTTATTTTTCCTTCTTGCCTTTCCTCACTGGGCTTATTGCATCCTGCTTTTCCAACTAGGGTTGTAGCTTAGCAAGTAATAATAATAATAATAATAATAATAATAATAATAATAATAATAATAATAATAGTAATAATAATAATAATAATAATAAAGGCCTCCCAACTAAGGGTGGTCAGAAAGGGCAACCAAGAAAGGGGCTTAAATGAACAGTAACTGAATATCAAAGAAACCCACCATTGGTGTTCCAAAGGATTCAACTGTGAACCTGTACCGTACCTCTCTGCCTCTCTGGCCACACCTGCCCCCCTTAGGTGAACGAATATTTATGTGCCTTTTATATAGGTATATGCATATTTCATCGGGATATGAACATTCGAGCAAGCATGCATAAGTCTTTACATCAATTGGTTGATCCAGTTTTTATTTTACATTTATGTTTCTGACTAACCCATTGCTTACGGAATAGCCATGTTTACTTTGCATCTAAAACTACTATGCTCTACAATATAAACTAGTTAAATTTTCATGAGGTACCTTTGCACATTTTGTTGAGCTGTTCTATTAAAGTTATGTAAATTTTGTGAATAAATTCACAGGATATGTTAAACGATCACTGAACCTTTTTTCTACTCTTTATCTTGTTTTACTAATGCTAAAATGAGTCTAAATAGAACCACAGGGAATAAACATATAATTTGTTCAAAATCTCTCAGAGATTATAGACAAATTATAGAAATAAGAACTCACAAGATAAGTATTGAATTAATTAACATTAGAATAAGTATGCTACTAACAAAATTATATTCTTAATTACTATATCATTCGGTTTAATCCGAAATGAATGTCTATGATATTAAGCCCTCCATATCCGTGTTTCGTATCAAAATGAATAACATTTCAAACCCTTTCTCTTTAAGCACGCTGCACTTTGATATCAATATTCGTATTGCTGATTCCCAGATTAACTGACCCACCCCGCCCCCTGATCATACTAGGTTCTTTCTTCAGCGATACCAAATCTTAAATCCTAATGACCACGCCTTGCGCTTGCCTGAGCGCTTAGCCTCCAGCATATAACACTAAACCTTTTTAAAAAAAAAAAAAAAAAAAAAAAAAAAAAAAAAAAAAAAAACGTGTTGATATGCGGCTTGCCTATCCTACCCTACCCTACCCTCTTCGAAAACCAAATCCTTTGACACAGTTTATCCCTTATTCATTTCTATCTAATCCTTGACCATGGTCGGTTAGTAAGAACTCATACAGTCCTCTCGAGTAAAGGATTAAGAACATCTGCTTCAACGTTTTCCCCATTCATAATTGCATTACCATTCCTTTGACAGCTACATTTCCTTAAACTAAATTTCCTAACCCGTAGTTTTAAATCATAGCACCACCCTCTTTTGGCATTTCTTCCCAATCTTGTTCACTCATTCCGGACAGGACGCTTTTTGTTTGCCGTGGCTAATGGACGCATCCATGGGCGGACCTCCTGACTTCATACTATCAAAACTGGGACAGATAATACCGCCTCCGAAAGTGCATGCCCTCTTCCATATTTGAGACGGAATTTTACCTGTGGTTATGAATTCAGAGACAGTTTCATAACCAAGAAGAAAATACCAGCCCTTACTGAGAGAAGGGAATTCGTCCCAAAACACTGCATTGATTACATGAAACTTAATTTACCATAACTCTTCGTGACTTTGACTTGTACATCTGTCAATCATTTGATTTGTGCATCTATGAGTAATTTAATAGGAATAAGTCAATATTCCTCTGGGTATTTATGCCCTGACGAAAGAATGACCTTAAACTCTGAAAACTCTTCAAGTGACCCCCTCTGGCAGTCCAGCATAAACAACTTCGCTGCTGACTTTTACAACACTGTAGGTTTATGTTCAATATCTTAATGAAATCAAGCAGGATCAAAAGTAAAATAACGTCATCAGAAGAAAAAAAAATAAACATCTGCTACAGTTCATTGTAGGCTACAGTTAAAACATGTGTAATGCTTAATATGCTGAATTTTCTTTTTGTTAATTGTCTTAAAAAATAACTTTTTTATATAAAAGTATATTACTCTCCCCCAATAATATGGCCATTCTGCACATTTTGAGTGGCCAGGCAACCTACTATGTCCAACAGTTATGGAGACAGTTGCGGTGGATGCCATTACGTCTACCAAAGGGGCGTAGTAATTTTGGCTAGTTCGCCGTCAGTGAGAAATGTATTATCAAGAAAATATTGTTCCTGAACCTCCAATTGCTGGATTCTTGAAGAGTTAAACTCTGGATATACATTTGTAAACAAAACCACTAGTAGTGCGACTAGAGTACCTAGAGTGAGACCCATAGAAAAGGTTTAGTACATCTGAACCCATGCAGAGCCACTCTTCCTTATGCTCTTGTATTACTGTATTTACTTTTAACTTGCTCAGCACATTTAGTTGGGATGTAATATCCCGTTCTATGTGTAGGTCTGGATCACCAAGGTGAAATCGGTAATGACAAAGCTGATATTGAGTAATCTCACCAGTTTTCTGATCTGAGTGTAGGGGCATTAAATTGTGTGATAATTTCAATTTCCAATATAGCAGTGAACCCCTTACTCCTTTGAAGAACTAAGTATTGGCTATCCTAAATCGTCCAGAAGAATATGAGTGGATGTAATTGAATTTTTTTCCTTTTAATAACTTATAATCATTGAGATTATGAATTATTTATTATTGTAAATGGAATTTTCAATTGAATAACAAAAAATTTTTTTTTCTTCTAATAATTTATAAGCCTTTAGATTATGAATAATTTATAATTATAAAAGAAATTTTTAATTGAATAATAAAATAAACCTTAATAAGTCATCTTAAAAACAAATACCAAAAATTTAAATCCCATTGTATTGCTTACTCCATAGATCATTGTTTCTTTTTGTGTACACAAAACAGAAAAGAATACCTAAACAAAGCTTATTATTCTTTCTTTAACGATAATGTAAATAACAAATCTAGTATGAAGTCCGCACAGCTTCTGCTTTATTCAAAAGTAATACTACGAAAAATCCACAGATTAAATTCTTGATGAGTGGGTTTGAGGAACTATTGACTCATATTTCAAACAATTGTAAGAAGCCCCTATAATTTAAGATTTTTTCATCAAAAGTTGCTATAACAGGTAAGATGAGGGTATTAAAATGTTTTGGACTTTAGTTGGTGACTTTTTTTTATAAGTCACTGATGATATATATATATATATATATATATATATATATATATATATATATATATATATATATATATATATATATATATATATATACATATATATGGTATGTATCCTCTTATGCCTATTAACGAAAAGGGCCTCATTCTGATTTTTCGGTATTCGTCTTCTTGATTTGATAAATCA
>NC_090760.1:25900601-25905601 GCF_036898095.1 Palaemon carinicauda
TATTGATGGTACCAAACTATTCAATCTAAGAAGAAAGTTATCTAAATTTTCATTTCCTGGCCACACACATATTATGTCGTCAATATATCGAAACCATTTTACATTATTAGGTATGATGTTATTTACGATTCTGCTTTCAAAAAATTCCATATATAGATTGCTCAATACTGGAGATAAAGGGTTTCCCATAGCCATACCAAAAGTTTGTGCATAAAATCTCCCATTGAATTCAAATTTACAATCTTTTATACATAATTTAATTAATTCTATTAAAGTGTGTATGGAGAATGGTAGATTCAATTGTCTATTATCTAATGTTTCAGATAAAAATTCCAACATGTCATCAATAGGTACTTTTGTGAATAGTGAGACTACATCAAAACTGACAAGCCTACAGGTACTGTTGATCTGTACTTCATTCAGTTTGTTAATCAAGTCTACATTATTTTTTATATTTGAATATGAGATGGTGCCAACTAAAGGATTGAGGATATTCACAAGGTACTTAGATAATTTATATGCTGCTGAACCTACAGAGCTAATTATTGGCCTAGCTGGATAATTTGGCTTATGAGTTTTAATAGTTCCATACATATATGGCAATGTTGGTGATATTGTACAAACCTTTTTTATCAGATCTTCATTCCCTTTTAATAACTCTTTCACTTTTTTGTTGTAACTACTATTCACAAACTCAATTGGATTTTTTCTTAATTCCATGTATGTGTTTTCATCACTCAAGAGGTTTTCCATTTTTTCTATATAATCATTTTTATTCAAGATTACCAGTGCTCCAGATTTATCGGCTTTTGTCAACTTAATATTACTATCTTGCTTCAATTCGGCAATTGCTCTCTTGAATCTTTTTGGGCAATTTGGAACCACTGGTTTTTTCATATTGCTGTATATAATACCCTTAATCATATTTACTTCTTCTACAGAAATATCACTGAATTTCTCCAGGTTACACACTCCATTTGTAATTTCTACACTATTCACTGCACTTGATGACATCGAGAAATTTAAACCGTATCCCAAGGCACACTTCACATTTTTATCTAGAATTTTATTTGACAAATTAACCACACATTCTGGATTAACGTTTGTAGTCCACGGGCTACTTTCTATCAGTGCATTGAGTTTCGTGTCATGCTTTTGTTTTAGTTTTCTATACACTTTTTCGTTCATTTCTCCATAGCAGAAACCTCGAAGTGAGTCTTTCCAATCCGTTGGTATTGAGGCTTCAAAATGTCTCCTTTTTCTTGTTAGGTCTTCAAACGCTCTTCGGTTTTTAATTTTCATTGAATGTATATGCTTTTCTAATATACTTCTCTGTATATCACCAAATGGTTGATCTTCTATTTCCAATAGGGATTTCGTTATCATGCATTTCGGAATGACTTGTTCCTCCCAGCATTCACGAAGAAACAGCAGGCGTTCTTTAGTAGTATGGGCGCGTGTGAGGGCGTCTGTAAATTCTCTAATAATATATACCAAGATAGGGAAAGTCGTACAGAAAGTCTGGAAGGAGTACGTGGTATCCATTTATGCGTAAAAATCACAGGAAAACCTGATGCTCAGATGCAAAATTTAGATAACTTTCTTCTTAGATTGAATAGTTTGGTACCATCAATAAATTTCACTATGGAGCTGGAGAAAAATTGTACCCTACCTTTTTTGGATTGTCGCATACATAGATGTAATAATAGTCTCAAGTTCAGTGTATACAGAAAGCCAACGAATATCTCGGCATATGTCCATTATTACTCAAACCAAGGCAACAAAGTTAAGAAATCTGTATTTACTTCTATGTTTTTAAGAGCATTCCGAGTCTGCAGCCCTGAATATATTGATGACGAAATAAATGGTATTAGAGCAATAGGTAAAAAACTAAAGTATCCTGAAATTGTATTAGATGATGCCCTAAGAACAGCAAAAAAGACTTTTTTCGGTAATGATAACAGAAAAAACTATAACACACAAAATTTACTTGTACTACCTTATTGTGATTCATTTAAAGAAATTCCCCAACTGTTAAAAAACTTCAATGTAAATGTAGCATTTAGGAGTAAAAATACAATAAAAACAGCCTTAATAAAGAATTCTCCTGACATTACCAAGGGATGTGTATATCGTATTCCATGCAATGCTTGTGAAAAATACTATATTGGTCAAACTGGTAAAGCCCTAGAAAAGAGAATTGAACAACATAAGAAAAGTGTCAGGTATGCTCAAGATAATAATGCACTCTTTGCCCACGTTAGAGATAAAAATCACCCTATTAATTGGTCAGGTGCAAAGAAATTGGTTTATTCAAATAACTTAGTAGAAAGAAACATCATAGAGTCCAGTTTCATAAAAGAAACCTTTGAAAACAACTTGAATATTGGTCATGGAATGTATAAACTCGACGCCTTTATATGTAAAGAGATTTGTAAACTATATAAAAAAACATTAACCACCTAATGTAGAATTGAATGTATTGTGAATAATTAACGTCGGTGTGAAATTAATATTTAGACCTAAGCTACCATTCATTAAAGGAAACAATTATTTTATATAGTATGCATAAGTATATTGGCACTATATAGTGTTATGCTAGATATAAGTATTGATATATACATGATTATATGTTTATGATATTAATGTTGTATACATATGAATGTATATATGCATAGGTATGTATGTGTATATATGTATACATGTATATATGTGTGTGTATATGTATGTATGTGTATGTGTATGTATATGTATGTGTATGTGTAAGTATTTATGTATATGTATATGTATTTGTATCTGTATGTATGTATATATATGTATATGTGTATGTGTGTGTATATGTATATGTATGTGTGTGTGTACGTGTGTATATGTATATGTGTGTATGTGTGTATATATATATATATATATATATATATATATATATATATATATATATATATATGTATGTGTATGTATATATATATAGATGTATATATATTTGTATTTTTGTGTATGTTTTGCTTATGTATTTATATAGATAAGGGTACCGCATTGACATATAAATAACTGTAATGAAAGTAAAATAAGAAGAAAACAAGAATATACCCGCCACTAGAAATGACCCTTTTTAGCAGGTGTCTAACGAGCTTTCGGACTCCTCCTACGCACACCTGAGTCAACCCCAGGTAGCGGGTAAGGGAGTGTCATTGTTCTCTAAATCTCTATATGTATGTTCGTACTTTTGCTTTCCCTATAAAATGTAAGAAACCTCTCTCAATAAATCAGTCCTCTGAGGAAGTATCACGAAACTAGTCAGGACTCAAGTGTATATTCTGTATTTTCATTTTCCCTGTGGTTCTTTTGCATATATATATATATATATATATATATATATATATATATATATATATATATATATATATATATATACTGTATATATATATATATAAATATATATATATATATATATATATATATATATATATATATATATATATACTGTATATAATTATATATATATATATATATATATATATATATATATATATATATATATATATATATATATAGATATATATTTATATGTATATATATATATATATATATATATATATATATATATATATATATATATATATATATATATATATATATATATATATATATATATATATATATATATATATATAGTATATATTCAGATGTCTGGCACTGGATCATTTTGCAGCCGCAAAACAAACGTTCCCTGAAATGTAAGAAATGGGCCTATTGACAATAGGCTTCACGACCATGGTCGTTACCCTTGTACATTTTCCTGAAGAATGATAGCTTTCTGTGTCCGTGTAGGGATTGCTGGCGCCTGAACATAAAGAGAGAACCGGATCACTACACACTCCCAAACATCGACGACGTCATTACCTACTTGCACAAAGCAAAAAGATTTTCTCCACATTTGACTTCCTGATAGGGTATTATTCGTGCCAGGAAGCCATCCCCAAGACTACCATCACCATACCCTTTCTTATATCCACCTTCAATTGCTCCTGTTTTGGCCTTCTTAATGCCTTGGGAAATTTTCAGCGTCTCATGGATGGCATCTTAGGGGACATCCCTTTTTGTGCATGTAGCAAGGACGACATACTTATGTTGTTTTCCTCAAAAGAAGATTACCTCTCTCATTTACGCATCGCTTTAAAACCATGTGATTAAACTCTCACCGAAACCACCCCCCTCTTCCCCCCCCCCCCCGCGACCTACTCTTCTTTGCTCTCATGGATTTGTTTTCAGCGTTATTTTGTAAACCACATTAATTTTGTATGCATCCTTGTTTTGATCCTGTTATTTCGTAATATACTGAGTGAGAATAGCTAATTCCTGAAAACATTTCAGTCGATTAATATGGAAGAAATTTATCCAATACGGTGCAGGCATTTGCCAAAGAACTTTTGTGGCTCATAGTTCAGTTATGTTCAATTATATAAGGCCTTTTTCATGGTTTCAATTAATTTGGAGTTTAATCCTCACTTTACAACTAGGAATTATATTTGATTTCAAATTATCTTGAATTTACAATTGCCTTATGACCTCCTTAAAACAGGATAAAAAGATGAAGCTAAGTTTATTTCATAAACAACGAACATTTCAAATGCTTTGTCATGGAAAGACGTGTTCGGTGAAAATAGGAAAATAAAGTTGAACATCTTTTCCTTCCTTTTAACAGACATGTTCGGAAACCAATAAAATAGTGGAAATGGATAAAGAACGAAGAATCCTGCTCTATGAAATGGTCTTGTGCCCTAATGACCAATTAACAAGAAAGCTAAGCTTTTGGCAAAAACTGTTTAGAAAACGGTTTTCAGTTTTGCTACGTATTTATATACATAACGTTTTATATTTCCAGATGCTCTGTATTTCACACCCACACACACTATCGTCGACGCCCACTCTCTCTCTCTCTCTCTCTCTCCTCTCTCTCTCTCTCTCTCTCTCTCTCTCTCTCTCTCTCTCTCTCTCTCTCT
>NC_090760.1:25910625-25965625 GCF_036898095.1 Palaemon carinicauda
TTTTTTATTATTATTATTGTTATTTTAATTATTTTAATTGTTGTTGTTATAATTTATGTTGTTGTTTTAGTTGTTCATTATTTTTATGGTTATTGCTTTCGTTATTTGTTATTTTTATTGTTATTATTATTGTTATTGTTATTGTTATGATTGCTGTTATTGTTATTGTAGTTGTTTTTATTGTTTTTATTATTGTTGTTGTTGTTGTTGTTGTTATTATTAATATTATTGACTTCAGCCCTAGTTGCAAAAGCACGATGCTATAAGCCCAATGGTTCAGGCAGAAAATGATAGGCCAGTGAAAAAAAGAAAAAAAAAGGTAAATAAACCACATGGTAAATAAGGGACACCTGATATAAAATATTTTTAGAATAGTAACAATATTGAAAAAGGATCTTTCGAATATAAGCTATAAAGGCAGACTTTTATTAGTCTGTTCAACATAAAGACATTCGCTGCAAGCTTTGAACTTTTGAGGTTCCACCGATTCAACTCCCTGATTAGCAAGATCATTCCAAAACTGGTCATAGCTGGAATAGAACTTCTAGATTACTGTGTGGTATTGAGCCTTAAGATAGAGAAGGCAAAGCAATAAGAAATAACTGCATACCTATTATAGCATTATTAGCAGGACGATACAGTCTTGGAAGATTTGAGTGCAAAGGATAGTCAGAATTATGAAAAATCTTATGCTTCATGCATAGATAACTAATTGAGTGAAGGTACAAGAAATTAATAATTAGATCAGGAATAAGTAATTAAATAAACCGCAAGTTCTTGTCCATCTACTGAAGATCAGAGAGAACAATACACGAAACAAGGCAGAATGAAAGAATTAAAAAAAAATCTTCAAAATACATTGGCCACCGAAAATTTTCAATGACTTTCTCAGTAAGGCATTTTTTTGTACAATTGAAGAAGAAACACAGAATGTGTCTCTCAAAAGGGAATTTGCTATTGAGTCTCACTTAGAATTTTAAGTCACAGATTTAAAGAAACATTATTAATGCAGAGATCTGGATGTCGAGGAACTATTATCCTCGACCAACTTACAATCATAATTTGAGTTTTGTTAGGGTTCAACTTATTGTCCCATAATTTCCACTATGCGCTAATTTTACCTAGGTCTCTATTAAGGGATTCAGCAACCCCAGATCTACATTTAGGAAAATTAAAGCAAAGAGAGTAGTATGATCTGCATATGAAAAGATCTTATTTTGTAGGTCAAACTACATCTCATGTGTATATAGCATGAACAGTAATGAGCCAGGAACACTACCCCAAGGGACCTCAGATATCTCATTTCTATATTCACAATCATACCCACCTCCAAAAATTTGCAATCAATTGATCAAGAATTCAATTATGAAGCTAAGAAAATAACCACCTACTCCAAACTGTTTGAGTTGGAAAACAAGGGTTCATGATTAACACGGTAAAAGGCAGCACTAAAAGCAAGGCCAATCATTTGAACTTCCTTACACAGTTAAGGGATTTCTTTACAACATTGGAGAGTGTAAAAAGGGCATCACATGCTCCTAGGCTTTTACGAAAACCAGATTGTACACTAAGGAAGAGATACCTATTTAGGTGTTTTACCAAAAGATAATGTGGGAGTTATGGAAACTGGGCAGTAATCATCTGGATTAGAGCTACCAAAATGCATTTACGTAATGGAGTAACATTACTAATTTCCAACATTTACAAATAGAACCTCTTCTTGCTAACTTGCAGAAAATAACAGATAATGTAGGAGCTAAGAAATCAGCAGTCTTCATAAAAGCAAAGGAAAAATACCATTTAGGTCTACACCTCCATAGACATCAAGGTCCACCAAGAGTGTTATAATTTCATATCACCCAAAAGCTAAACTAGTTGCTAAACATCAAGGTCCATCATGAGTGTTTTAAATTCACATCAACAAAAAGCTAAACTAGTTGGTTTAGCCTCAGGAAAATAGGAATGAGGAAGATCGAGTTTCTCATTACCCTGCTTACTGTCAAACACGTCAGCTAAAAGAGTGGCCTTTTCCTTTGGACAGGGATTGATATAGCCATCTAGTTTAAGCAAAGGAAGAACTGTTAGGTCTACACCAAGAACGTAGAATTAAGTGTAGCCCACCATTTATGCTCCTAGGTTGTACCTGAAAGATTTCTTTTATTGTTAAATTGTATTCCTTTTCAGTTGAAGTATAAACTCTCCGTGCAACAACTCATAATTGAGTATAGTTATTGTAAGTCAAATCGAATCTGTTACCATTTCAAAGATGATAGGCTTTCTGCTTCTCCAAATAAGTACTTCTACATTCATCATTGAACCAGGATTTGACTTTCACTTGGCACTTTAGCGCATGAGAATTGATATGCCAATCAATTAAGGTATCCAAATTCTCATTCAGTAGCACAAAAGACTCAAAACTTTAATACAATTGTGACCAATTCTAATTCAAAATATCCTCAAAATTACATTATATTCTGTTTCATACTTTATATAAATCTTACAAGAGTATGACACATCAGGGACAGGCTACTCAGTGTTAACTACTAATAAAAGGAAAAAAAAAATATGTTGAATCATTTGATGAAGTCTACTAACGCTAAACCTCAGTTTAATCCACCAACTACTTTGAGCTGCTTCAGATTTTGAAGGAACGATTGATTCTTGAGCCCAGGCACTCTTTGTATCAAGCCAGAGTCATCGACAATGGCATATGATTAGGGCATGTGGAACTTCAACTTAGAGGCATTCGTCAAATCAATATATCTTGCTCTGAGTCCAGAAAAATTGAAGTTTCTTTGAGCACATGATTCAAGCAATTTTTTCAAGCTGATAAAGAATTTAACTACTTACTCCCTGGCATTCAAAATACTGAAAGCAAGACTGATTAAGCTAATAGGTTAAGTCTTATAAAATACTGCTTGGCTACTCACAAACAACAGGCTGGTAAAATATTGGGCCAGTTTCCAGAAATACTGAAAAATTTCTCCCAATACTGGTACCTACTATTTACTGCTACTAAAAGGGGGAAGAATTAATCATCAATCACGCTTTCCTAACAAGTGGGACTTCTAATGTCATTGCATAAGGGCAACATGAGAACCTTAAATTTAATCTTCATTCGCACTGCTGTGAAATAGACATGTACACTTGAACTGGTCCAGCTGACCTCAAAGTATATCACACAAAGTCCACACTGACAGCATCTCATGGATCAGAAACAACAGCATTGTCTAACACTGTACATAACATAATTAAGTGTCAGAAAGGATTTACTCTGTGGAGGGGTTATCATCTTGGAAAATTATGTAAGTCAAAGAATGCAGGCCAAGGATGAGATGATTGGACACTTTACTCAGATATGTTGCTTTTCAGCAAGGGTGAAAACAGGTACCAAACTGGAGGTATTATCAGTGACCACAACATTGAATGGCATCTTCCGTGCAGTCACAAAAATCATTTTAGAAGATAAGGTACAAGCGGAATCTTGAGTGTCTGGAAGTTCACTGAGTTTCCTCGGACTTGAAGTTGCATAATCTGATGATCTTATGTTATTGCCTGCAACAGGAAGTTTCTATGGCCTCTGCTCAGTATCAGTGACCACAGCTTTGAATGAAATCTCCTGGGCAGTCACGAAGATTATTCTAGAACCTAAGGCACAAAGAGAAGCTTGAGTGACTTTGGAAGTTCACCAAGCTAATGCAGACTTGAAGTTGCATAAACTGCTGGTCTTGCGTTATTACTTGAAACAGGAAGTTTCTATGGCCTCTGCTCACCAGACCACTGAAATATCTGAATTCTGTTGTGTCGGTCTGACTATAAATGACAGCTAGTAAGAGTGTTTTCAACTGTACATCATAGAATATCTGTGCTGTCCTGTTCTAATAAGCCATTAATTTTTGAAGCAGTATAAATCTTTCCCCATTGAGCGTGAAGAATGGCAAACTCCTCTGGAGTTATGCAGTTCAACAGTCATTGCAGCTAATATTCTGATACTTTTTAAGCCTGGTTTCTGATTGATGGACAATACAAGATCTCATTACCACAATGGAAAGGAATGTAAGTTCATTGGAGATGAGGCAGAGCACATACTACAAGAAGGGTTCATCAAACTTGTCAAGCTCAAGTAGTCGTCATGATGAGAGGAGTAAGAAACAGAATGGCAGTGGACTACTCCCTAACAATCAACCGTTTCACAAGCCTGAATGCAGACATAGTCCCAGCAATATTTGATATGACAGAGATGATCTTCATGTAGAGCTACTTCAGCTCCATTGACCTGAAATCAGCATGCTACTAAATACATCTATTATTATTATTATTATTATTATTATTATTATTATTATTATTATTATTATTATTATTAATTATTATTATTATTATTATTATTATTATTATTATTACATGGTAATCTACAATCCTAGTTGGAAAAGCAGGATGCTATAAACTCAGGGACCCCAACAGGGAAAAAAGCTCTAGGAATTGAAGAGAAAATGTACGTTGGTTTTTATGTGTGTTGATGACCATTTGAGTTTTTTCAGATCCTTTTGTCATTCCAAATGGAGTTGCCCATTCTCAGCTGATTCTGGACAGTATTATCCATACTGGAAGCTTGGAGGACTCCTTTGCCTATGTGGAAGACATCATATTTTGTAGCCCCTTTAAGGAAGAACATAATGTCAACTGAGAATAGTTCTGTTCAGTGGCTGAAACGGTAGGACTGATTGTTAATCAGGAAAAGAGCCAAATATGATCAGACACTCATCGCAGTGTTAGGCCACATCGTCAGAGATCAATAAAGTGCATGTGACCCTTGATGGTTATTGCCTACATGTCGTTAAGTTCTTGAACTACTGACAAGAGCACAGAAAGCATCCAACAGACTCAAGTAGGAGATATTGTAGGATTTCCTCTGTGTAATAGATTACAATACATAATTTGTTGTTGAAATAGATGTATCAGCTGAGGCCATCGTAACATCTTTAACCGTAAGCAGAATAGTAGGCTTGAAAATGACATGAGTAAAACTAAGAGAATGTCTAATGAAAATGGAAATTTTAAAGTTTATAGAAAAACCTATAGAGATTGATAACAATGTATATACTCAGGACAGACAGTACAGGTTTCCCCCAGGACATGAGACTAATATTAAGTATGCGTTGGAGATATTTTGTTAAATAAAATGATAATATGAAAAGTAAAAAGCCACTCACTCTAAAACGAAAAGTGTATAATCTGATAGTCCTACCAGTATTAAATTATGCATCAGAAACGTAGAGATATACCAAAGCCTTAGAATATAAGCTACTTACAACTCCAATGGTTGCGGAAAGAAGAATGATAAGAATAACATTAACCCACAGAAAAAGACCATCATGGATACAAGAGCAAAGTAAAGTAGAGGATATTCTAACAAAAAGTATAAAAAGAAATTGACATAGGCAGGACATATAATGAGGATGGCAGATAATAGATTGAAAAAAGGAATAATAGTATAGGTACCTAGAGAATGCAAAAAAAAAAAAAGAGATAGAGAGAGAAGGAAAAGGAATAATGGAGTGAGGCGATCAGAAAACTTGTAAGTATAGACTGACATAGACGAAAGTGTAAAGACATGTTTAAAGTCTTTATCCGGCTGTGGTCTAGCAAAGGCTGATGGAGATGATCTTAAGATATACAATATATATATATATATATATATATGTATATATATACATATATATATATATATATATATAATTTATATATATACATATATATATATATATATATACATATATATATATATATACATATATATTAATATGTATATATATATATATATGTGTGTGTGTGTGTGTATATATATATATATATATACATATATATATATATATATATAATATATGCGTGTATATACTGTATATATATATATATATATAAATATATATATACTGTATATATATATATATATATACATATATATATATATATTTATATATTTATATATATATATTATATATATGTATATATATATATATACATATATATATATGTATATATTTTACAGTATATATATATATATATATATATTATATATTTATATATATATGTATATATATGTAATATATTTATATATAGATATATACATATATATATATATATATATATAGATATATAGATATATATATACAGTATTATATTATATATATATATAAATATATATATATATATATATATATATTGTATATGCAATAAACCATAAGTAAAGTGAAAATACTGAGTGACTGCTGACTAGTTTTTACCTCTACAAAATCATCAAGAAAACTAAGTTATTGATATAGCTTCTTATGTTATATATTATAGCCTATAATGAGAGTCTAAACAAACATACAAACTTTTGTAGGACAAAATATCACTAATTTGTCACCTTTGTGGGTCGAGTTAATTTCCTGTTAGTCAAGCGGAATGGTTCCGGGAAAAGCCGAGATTTCCAGGTATAATTTCTGGACCTTTAGATAATTACTTACAATTTCTTTATCACAATTAGAGATTACATTAAATGATTTTACTTATCCATGTCTACGCTAAAGCCTATACATAGCCTATATATATATATATATATATATATATATACCTGTACAAATATATATGAATATACATAGATACATACCCACTGATAAACTTGCTTACACACGTATGTACATATGCAAATACATATAAATATTCACATATATATATCTACATATATATACACGCATATCTGCATATATTTTACATACTGGTACAAACATATAAAACCGACAAACAATTAACAGTGAAGTATATGCACCTATGAGTATACAGTTATATACACAGAGGTATGATAGTAGAAATCAAAAGATTAATATCATATAGACTTATGCAATATGTGGTATTTCATTCCCTTGATGTCACTGAAGTAAGAAGTGCTTAAAGAAATTATAATTCATGAAGCTATCAGTTTCCTTTTCATATAAATGATTTGAGTAAGTATACTGCTGTGCCCTATATTCAAATTATTATAAAACTTTCTTTTTGGATACCGGAATTGATGATATTCTTTCTAATAAGGTATTGGAATTAATCAATTCTAAACATTACTAATTAATAGTATGATTTTGATCTCTATCAAACGCCAACATCGCATCGTTATCTTCAGCATATCTTACACTTTTCTTATGCAGTTTAATTCTCCTATAAAGAGCTTTACCTGTTTAACCAGACATCCAGTTTTTTCACATGAATTACTTTGGATATGATAATATGCATTCTTTTGCACTGTCAGGAGAATTATGACTGAGGATGTATATAATATATTCTCTGTAATTCACATTGAAAATTTAATATACAGAAGGTCAAATATGTAAAGCTCGTGAGGAGGGAATTTAATAGCACAAGAGGGTGTGAGATATGCTTTTACTGTTATTGTATAAGGGCTTTATATACCTTTATGTGAAATATATTTACATATGTGAGTATATACAGTATATGCACTGCATATTTGTGCATAAATGCATAGATACCTCTGTGTAAATATATATATATATATATATACATATATATATATATATATATATACATATATATATATATATATATACGTATATATATATATATATATATAGAAGAAAGACAGATATGATGAGAACGGAGCATGTTATGAAAGATGAAATATCTTTGGTAGGAGAACGGATTAATGAGATGAATCATTTAAGTATTGAAGAACTTTGATCTCCAATACAGGTGTTTGGAATTAGAGTTTAGTGAAAGATTGAAAAAGCCAATCAGACAATGGCTGTGTTAAGAAAATTTTAGAAATCAAATTGCCTAGAATTATATAGGAAAATCAGACTATGTATCAGTTTAGTGAGATCGGTGTTTCATTGTCATGGTATGACAATGAAACAATCTCCAATAGATTTAGTAGATTTGAGAACAAAGCCCTCAGAGGGATATTGGGAGTTGAATGGCCTGACAGGATTAGAAATGAAACTATAAGAGAGATTACTTGGGTGTGAAATGTGGATAAGATCATGATAAAGGGTAGATGGAGATAGTTTGGGCATGCTCTTTGCACTCCCCAAGAGTGATTAGTTCACCAAACGTTCATCTGTGCTCCACAGGGCACTAGAAGAGTTGGAAGTCACAGGCCTAGATGGCCGAGGACTGTGAAGCGCGAAGTAGGAGATGATGATTGAAGTATTAAATTAAAACCCCAAGACAGAGACGACTGGCGATATCTAACTGAGGCCCTTTGTGTTAATAGGCGTAAGAGGAGAGGATGATGATGATGATTATATATATATATATATATATATATATATATATAAGTTTTTGTACGTATATTGATAATTAGATTTATTTTAAGATAACGTATCAGTATTAGGAAATTTTAAGTAACTATCTCAAGATCTAGAAATACAACTGGACATCTGAGCATTCCCGTAAAATTATTCCACTCGGCTAATCTTCTAATGCATGTCTCTACAACAGGTTCCCTGTGTAGAATCATATTTACTATCAAAGGCAAGGAGAGGAATTCCTGAGGAGTTCTCGATAATCCACTGAAATCTTGAGTTGAAAATCTCAGACCCTTCATTATGATTTCCTTGATTCTTTTCCACCAAATCTAAATGGATGCCATAAGAATATAAGGCTTCAGGAGCAGCACTATTTGTACATACATATACCAAGGCACTTCTCCCAATTTTGAAGGGTAGCTGACATAAAAAAAATGGAAAAAAAAAGGGCCCCTCTCCTCTCTACGTTCCTCTCAGCCTGACAAGGGACTCAACTGAGTTCGGCTGGTACTGCTAGGGTGCCACAGCCCACCCTCCCCCATTATCCACCACAGATGAAGCTTTATAACGCTGAATCCCCTACTGTTGCTACCTCCGTGGTCATCTAAGGCACCGGAGGAAGCAGCAGGGCCTACCGGAACTGCATCACAATCGCTCGCCATTCATTCCTATTTCTAGCACACTCTCTGGCCTCTCTCACATCTATCCTTCTATCACCCAGAGCTCTCTTCACTCCCTCCATCCACCCAAACCTTGGCCTTCCTCTTGTACTTCTCCCATCAACTCTTGCATTCATCACCTTCTTTAGCAGACAGCCATTTTCCATTCTTTCAACATGGCCAAACCACCTCAACACATTCATATCCACTCCAGCTGCTAACTCATTTCTTACACCCATTCTCACCCTCACTACTTCGTTCCTAACCCTATCTACTCGAGATACACCAGTCATACTCCTTAGACACTTCATCTCAAACACATTTGATTTCCATCTCTCCGTCACTTTCATTCCCCACAACTCCGATCCATACATCACAGTTGGTACAACCACTTTCTCATACAGAACTCCCTTTACATTAATGCCCAACCCTCTATTTTTTACTACTCACTTAACTATCCCCAACACTTTGCATCCTTCATTCAATCTCTGACGTACATTTGCTTCCCCAAGTACTTAAACTGATCCACCTCCTCAAGTAACTCTCTATTCAACATGATATTCAGCCACGCACCACCTTCCCTTCTCGTATATCTCATAACCTTACTCTTACCTACATTAACTCTCAACTTCTTCCTCTCACGCACCCTTCCAAATTCTGTCACTAATCGGACAAGCTTCTCTTCCGCGTCTGCAACCAGTACAGTATCATCCGCAAACAACAACTGATTTACCTCCCATTCATGGTCATTCTCGTCTACCAGTTTCAATACTCATCCAAGCACTCGAGCATTCACCTCTCTCACCACTCCATCAACATACAAGTTAAACAACCACGGCGACATCACACATCCCTGTCTCAGCCCCAATCTCACCGGAAACTAATCGCTCACTCCATTTCCTATCCTAACACATGCATTACTGCCTTTGTAGAAACTTTTCACTGCTTACAACAACCTTCCACTAAGTCCATATAACCTCATCTCATTCCACATTGCTTCCCTATCAACTATACGCTTTCTCCAGATCCATAAACGCAACCTACAACTCCTTACCTTTTGCTAAATATTTCTCGCATATCTACCTAACTGTGAAAATCTGATTCATACAACCCCTACCTCTTCTAAAACCACCCTGTACTTCTAAGATTGCATTCTCTGTTTTATCCATAATCTTATCAATCAGCACTCTAACATACACTTTTCCAACTACGCTCAACAAACTAATACCCCTTGAATTACAACACTCATGCACATCTCCCTTACCCGTATATAGTGGTACAATACATGCACAAACCCAATCTACTGGTACCATTGACAGCAGAAACACATATTAAACAACCTCACCAACCATTCAAGTACACCCCCTTTTCCTACTCTCGTTTCATCTAGTGCTCTCCTCACTTGTAATCTCTCTCTCATTCTCATCTCCCATCACCGAAACCTCAACACCTGCAACAGCAATTATATCTGCCTCCCTATTATCCTCAACATTCAGTAAAGTTTCAAAATTTCCACCCACCTTTTCCTTGCCTCCTCTCCTTTTAACAACCTTCCATTTCCATCTTTCGCTGTCTCTTCAATTCTTGAACCAGCCTTCCTTACTCTCTCCACTTCTTTCCAAAACTTCTTCTTATTCTCTTCATATGAACGACTCAATCCCTGACCCCACCTCAGGTCAGCTGCTCTTTTTGCCTGACTTACCTTGCGCTTTACTTCCACATTTTTCTCTCTATATTTTTCATACTTCTCTACACTATTACTCTGCAGCCATTCTTCAAAAGCCCTCTTTTTCTCTTTCACTTTTACCTTCCCTCCTTCATTCCACCATTCACTGCCCTTCCTCATGCTGCCTCAAACAAACCTCTTGCCACACACATCACTTCCAACCCCAACAAAATTTTCTTTTACCAACTTCCACTCCTCTGAATTACCAGTTTCTCTTACTTTCACTTCGTCATATGCCATTTTCAACCTTTCTCAATATTTACTTTTTACTCCCGGTTTTATTTGCTCTTCAACCCCCACTAGCTCTCTTTTACATCCACCTACTCTATTCCCCCACTCTCTTGCTACAACTAATTTTCCTTCCACCAAAATATGATCAGACATACCGTTAGCCATACTCCTAAAGACATGCACTTCTTTCAATCTTCCAAACATTCTTTTAGTTATCAACACATAATCCATCAACTCTCTTTCTACAACTCTTCCATTTGCCACTCTTACCCACGTATACTTGTTTTTATCTTTCTTTTTGAAAAAGCTAGAATCTATCACCATCTCTTGCTCAACACACATATATACCAGTCTCTCACCACTCTCATTTTCACCTGGTACGCCATACTTCCCAATGACACCTTCTGCCTCTCCAGAGCCCACTCTAGCATTTAACACATAATTCATTCTACTCAGTCCTTCTACACACCTGTTTATTTCATTCCAAAACTCATTTCGCTCTTCTTCACTTTTCTCACAACCTGGCCCATACGCACTGACAAAAGCCCAACATTCCCTACTCAGCCTAACCCCTACCCACATTAACCTAGATGATATCTCCTTCCATTCCACTACTTTACCTGTCATCCATTCACTCAGAAATAAAGCCACACCCTCTCTTGCTCTTCCCCTTTCAATCCCAGACACTCTACCAGGCATTTCACCAAACATCTCTTCACCCTTCCCTTTTATCTTTGTCTCACACAAGGCCAATATATCCATCCTTCTATTCCTAAACATACTTCCAATCTCACATCTTTTACTCTATCGTACTACATCCACGCACATTCAAACACCTCAAAACTAGAGTGCGGGGAGCATTCACTCTTCCCCCAGCTCCACCTCTTTGATGTCTCACAGGATTGTAAATACAGGAGAGGGGGTTCCAGCCCCTTCGTTGGCACTATTGGTAGCAAGTATATCAAGGAGTAAGTACTTTGCTCTGATTAGAATATTTTCTGATGATTTCATAGGCATGCAATCTTGTACCTTCCAGCTTAAAAGTACTTTGCACATATTTTATTTATAATCTAATAAACTTTCTATTTATATAACTAAAAGATTAGCATACAATAACGTCACCAATGTTTTGTACTTCTTTGAAGAATTATTTTTCCTCATTTGTACTTAGATCACTGCAAAATGACAATGAAAACAGTATGAGCCTTTCACTTTAAGTTTTTCTTGGAAATATTTACTCAATTGACAATCTATTTACGTTTTATCATAACTTCCCACAATATATCAAAGCTATTGTCTACATATTATTCCTTTAACATAGTTCAAAAGGTTTGAAAAATAGTGGGAACGTTTACAGTTGTTATAAACATCAAGTAAAAAGACCGTGAAATGAAATGAAAACACAAAGACCGACCTTTCCAGTTCCACTTATGCCATTGCTGAGATGTTTATTTTGCGTCCTCATTAGAGACGGAACAAAAATAGCGCGAAAGATATTACGAAAATATATATTGTTCATCATTGATTAACCCAAAGTTCAAGGTTATTGGAAAGCAGATGTTTTCAGTCTTATGGAAATATTTCTTATGTATATAGAATAAAATTTATCATTATAGAAGTATGACGTTATGAGGGCGGGACAGCTATTATCAATTCTTGTTAATTATGGTAGTAGTACTGCCAGGCTGGGGATATATAAATTACAATCAGTTAAGAGTACCTGAAGCATCGGTTCTTTCAATTGCATTTGTGCCACACTCAATGACCAATTGTGAAGTAATTATACTGTATACCAAAAACTCATATTCTTACTGTAACTTGTTGAAGTCTGAGTTATCTTGTTGTTTTTTTTTCTTTTATATGTAAAATATTGTATGTATCCAAGTATATTTAGAGATATCCTATTATATACAATATAAATCGGCAATATAGTTCGTCTCATTTTCCAAAGTGATTAATTTATTTTCAAACACGGTCGAAGAATTTGCTGTCATTTTAACCAATTTACTACAAGAATTATGTGTACTCTTCATAAAACAACACAGAAAAAACTAATGAATTACAATTATATATGCTTAAAATTTGCAACAAATAATGATAAAAGTTACTTGAATAGAATATATGATAATCACGATAGACCTTTGATCAATATTTTAACTTTCGAACTAAAAGTTCTCGACCTGTGAAACTATATAATTAAAATTGAATATATTTGGAATCACGTTTCAGACTACAGGAAAGAGCTGAAACAAAAAGTTTGAAAACAGATATGCCTGCTGTTCCAGCATTGATCTCTATATGATACTGGGAATGAGAAAACATGTACTCCAATTCCAGTTGTCGCAAAATGTGTATATGAACATGGAATGCATCCATGAACAATCATTTAGTGTGAAAGCTAACACTAATTCTCATGGGAGGAGGGGTACTTAAAGAAACTGAATAATTTCGATTATTTTACTTTAATTTTTAACAGGAACATAGAGATTAATTTCACTACCCAATGAAGTAAACTTAATTTGTTTTCACTGTAAAAAAAATTGAACCAAATTCCAAAGGCATCGACCTGTGTGTGTGTCTGGACACACACACACACACACACACACATATATATATATATATATATATATCCTTACAAGGCTGCTCTAACATAAGTAGACTATTTTTTTCACGTATTTCATTTGTGTATCTAAGATATATATAGCCAGCTCGTAAGGTGAGTTCCATTCATGTAGGATTAAGTAAATATATGTAAATTACATAAGACAATTGTCATTCATATAGTTGTATTTTCATTTAGTTCTGTGTATGTAAATTTACGTCATTTTAAAGAATTCGATTTTCATTTCACGTAGTTTGGTTACAAAGTTTTATGTAACTTATTAAAAGGTATGCTGTATGACACACGATAGCGATTTTGTCATGTTTCCACGTTGTTGGAAAATGTATGAAGATTCTAGACTAAGGATTATTCTTTATTTTTTCAATGTTATGAGAGGAGGAGGTCGGAGTTAGCCGAGAGTGATGCCTCATTGGGTGACAATGGAACCCTTTCTTCAAACTGATAAGTTGGTAACCTGACGTCGTGAGAGGCTGTCTGGATCATGCTCCGTGCTACGAAAATGACTAACTAGAATTTCTGAAGTGAATTAGGAGGATATATATAAGGGCCTAGCAATGCATAGGAACAAGAGATCCTGCCTGACCCTCTGAAAGAGTTAACGAGCACCAGTCCTCTCTCCAGCAACTATCCAGCCTCTAAGTACTGCTCTCCAACGTGCATAGTGTTTCCTCTCAAATGTGTAGTGTTCTATCTCAAATGTGTATAGTGTTTGTTCAAACATTGGAATTCTTTTAATTTTGATTCTGAAAGAAGTGAAGTGTGTTTTTTTAATACAGTTTAGATTGTAAAATTTATTAATTGGTTTTTGTGATTGGCCCTGTGAGATTTGGTTAAAAAGTAAATTGTATTTGTTTTTGCTTAACCGTTTGGTAACCTTGTGTGAGTCCTATGGACCCAAGATTAACAGTTACGTATATGTAAGTGTGATCATTGTTTATTTACTATAGTGTTAAAGTGTCAATGTGTTTCCTTGATTGTCAAAATTAAATATTTTCATAAATTAATTTATAGTGAGAAAAAGTGATTGCATAATTCTTAAAGTGTCAATAGAATATATTTATTTCTGTAAAGTGTGTATTATTTCGATCACCAATATTTATTTCTGTGCTTTGCTCATATCCCCTAACTAAGAGCCGAAGTAAGAGGTTGATTTAAGAATAGTTCCCTTTAAAAGTAAACCAATCATCCATTTTTGTCTTGGGTGTAACGTAACGAAAACTTTAGATATTCCGTGTTCATATATATTATTGTATTGGAGGTGCGTATTATTCTCAGAGCTTGGAGGTATTCTTTTGTGTATCAGATTAAGTATTAATATATATATATATATATATATATATATGTATGTATATATATAAGTATATATATATATATATATATACATATATATATATATATATATATATATATGTACAAATATACAGTATATGTATACTTTTACGAGGCTGGTCTAGTGTAGAGTAAAGGATTTATTCATGTATTTCATTTATGTTTTTCATATGTGTATTTAAGAGGTGAATAGGCAGCCCGAAGGGTGAGATCCTCTCTTTTAGTTTTAAGTATTTGTATGTAAATTACGTAAGACTTTCGTCATTCAATTAACTATATTCTTCATTCAAGTCAGCGTATGTAAATTTACGTTACTTTTAAGAATTACCTTTTTATTTCACGTATTTTGCTACGAAGTTTCAAGTAAACTTCATTAGGTATGCAGTAAAATCAAAGGCTTATATAATTTTCCTATGAAATTGCCAACATATCTGTGAGAGATTACGCGATTCTTATATTTGCCACAATTTTAGCAGGCTCTTGAAAAACCCAGAGTTATTTCATCTCTCTTTTTTTTTTTAATTAATTCGAGGAGGGAAGGTCGGCGGAGCTAGCTGAGAGAGGGTTACCTTGCAAGCTAGGTTTGTTCCCTTGACTATTTATCTAGTTGGTAACTCTGGCGCCGTTAGAGACGGACCCCAAGCTTCTAGACCTCCTGACCAAGAAGACTCTAGAATAGCTAAGTAATATATAGGTGCTCCTAGGAATGTGTAGGGCAGAAGAGAACCAGCCTGTCCTATGGAAGAACCAGAGTTCATCCTCTCTCTTAAGTACCTTGAGTGAGTGTCCCCTCCAAAGTGAACAAGTCCTTACACAGCATATATTGTGTGTAGTGCGTTTAAATGTTGGAGAAACTTTAAAAGTGGTTTCAAACTTATTGTGTTGTTGTGAGTACTGGTATTGTGTAAATTTTTTAACTGGCCCTATGATACTCATGTGAAAACTGGAAGTATATTTGTACTGCTATCTGGTTAAAACTTTGTGTTAGCTAGAAGCTAGCAAGTTTATTAGTTACTTTATGTAATTTCTGTAAGAGTTTAATCATTAGATTGTTAAAGGTTAACTATTTTCATTAATTATCAAGATTAAATATTTACGTGAAATCTAATTTCCAGTGAAACAAGTGATTGCATAAGTTTCAGAGTGTAATATTCTTTTATCTCAGTCTATGGTTTTGACCAGAATTAATATTTCGAGTCAAGTAATCATATAATTTTCAGAGTATAATATTTTCTTGTCTTAGTCTAAGGTTTTATTGAGATTTAATATTTCGAGTCAAGTGATCATATAATTTTCAGTGTAGCATTTTCTTGTCTTAATCTAAGGTTTGTACAGATTTAATATTTCGAGTGATTATTTTTTGTTGTAAATTTTTTCAAAGTATTATAATTTTTTTTAAAGAATATATTTATTTTTGTGAAAAGTGTATCATTTTGCTCACTAGTGTTTTTCACAGAACTCTCTCGTATCCTTGTTAAAGAACTGAAATAAGAGGTTGGTTTGAATAGTTCTTTATAATAATTACCCAGTTTGTTTTAAATGTTTGTAAGACACCTTTGGATATTCAGTGTTTTTATATATTGCTGCCTGGGAGTTATATAATTGGTGAGTTTGGAACTCGGGAGGTTGTGTAACTTGCCAGCCATAATATAGAATATAATATATTTTAGTGCCCAGACCATGGACCATAATATATATATATATATATATATACATATAACTTTAAAGATATATATATATATATATATATATATAAATATATATATATATATATATAAATTTAAAGATATATATATATATATATATATATATCTATATATATATATATATATATATACATATACTATATATATATGTATATATATATATATATATACATATATATATATATATATATATAGTGTATTACTGTTTTGTCGGTCATGCTCCTTTCCCCGTCCCCTTAGTAGGGAGGCGGGGAGTAATGATACCCAGGTGAGGGTGGAGTGAGTGTGCTTTTGTATACATTTCTATATAAATATTTAGCTGTCTTTTTTAATGGGTCGCGTACACTAGTTATTATAATACCCTAAGCGAGAGAGAGAGAGAGAGAGAGAGAGAGAGAGAGAGAGAGAGAGAGAGGTTGTCAACACTTAATCTCATTGGGCCATCTGGACCGTGAGGTGATTTGTGCTAATTATGTTGTCGTTGTTTACGCGTAAAAAAATAACAATCGGAATTAATTGGATGCATCAACAGTAAATTGCATTTTTTATTAACATTAATTTGGAAGCATTATTTATGCTGCATGATCATTCGCACAAATATTAGATCCAATAACTCTTTACATATCTCTCTTCATTATTCTTTGTTTGAAGGTTAAGGGAAACTAAAATTGCTTATCGCTCTCTCCCTCTTTCACTCTGAAACAATACTTGCTTTGAAATAATATAAAAGGAATATACATTTGTAGGAATATCTACAGACTATAATACGCATACGCTCAGACAAACACAGATGTGGTGTCACTGAAGCATAAAATAAAATGTAAGTGATTAACAATCAGATCCTGATGGTTGTTTTTGACACAAGAAGGCTTTAAACTTCTTGACTTTTGGTTCTACCCACCAGAAAAGGCTCGTGTTGATATACATATATATGCATATATATATATATATATATATATATTTGTATATGTGTATATATATATATATATATATATATATACTGTATATTGTGTGTGTATATCTTCTTTCCTACTGTTATCCCTACATTAAGTAGTTGGTTGCCTAATGAGCCCTCTCCAATGCCTTCTATGAAAGGTATCCTTTTCTATCAAACCTCTTCTCTCCATATCATCCTTCACCTTATCTCGCCATCTAATTCCCAGTCTCTCTCTGTCGATCTTTCCTCCTTTACCTGTTACTCCAAAGCCCTCCTCACTCTATCCCCACCATGCATCCTCAACATGTGCTAATGCCATCTAAGTTATGACACTCTTATCAGCTCTGTAATCTTTACTATACCTGCCATTCTTCTTATATCAACATTTTCCAGCCTTACGAGCAGAGTCTTGAGGCGAAATCACTCAAAGATAATAGCATCTAACCGGCCAAGATTCAAACCCTGGTCCAGGACGCTTGTATGACAGTGACCGTACTATTTAGCCACGAAGAAAGTTTAAAGTCATTGATAATTCTTCCGTACATATGTACCTGTCGAATTCAGTGTTTTTTACTTCGAATTGAAATCAACCCATCTTTACTATCATAGCTAACTGGTAGGTTTGTAACTTGGCATTCGTTTAATGATAAATTTTGCACATTTAAACGTGTTTTTTTTTTTTTCATTTTTCAAATAAGCCATATATTTCAATATATTAATGTCTGAATTCTCTTACTGTGCTCGGGATCAGAGTCTCGGGGCGAAATCACTCAAAGACAAGATTTACCTTTGGTGAAAATTTCGTTAAAGTCCCTTGCTTAGTTTTAACGTAATCCTGTCCACAGACACACAGACCTATAAATAAATGATCGTAATCGAAAATATAACCTTCTGCCAACTTCGTTGGCTGGGTTATTGCCGCGTCAGCAACATAAATCATATAGAAGACCTTTTCAATGGTCCTAAAAAAAAAACTTTCTCATTACTACTGCATTCTGCAAGATTTTGCTCGTTAGTCATCCCTTATAAGAGGAACGGGAACAAAAGTGACTTTCTTTATTATTTAATCACAAAGTTAACATCACATTCTTAATCTTCGGCTGGAATTTGTGTTAAAATATATAGAAGTGTTATTGTTGAGTTCCTTAGAGATGCATTTCAAGCAGTAAAGGACGTCTGCTCATCTTCTTGTATATGTGTGAGCTGATGAACAGATGGTTATGAGTAGTCTATATATGCATATCCAGTCGTGCGTGTGGGTGGGGTTTGGGGATTTCTAATGGAGTGTTCGTCGAGGGTGAAGGTTGTAGCTTCTAGCTTACCTTGGTGATCTCAGGGAGAGGCTTGATTCCAGCCGTGTTACTGCTAAGTTCTTCGCAACTGTTGTGGACGGTATCGTTGTAATCACTTCCAGATTCGATAGTTTGATGGTCGGTACTCCGACGCCAGGTCATGAAGACCATTTCCAGTGTAGCACTCAGTATTGGTTTCTCCTACTGTATGAAGAGGTCCCCAAAGATACGTAGGAGTCTGCTATCAGGATCGCTGCTAATGACATAAGTATGATTGATTATGTGCTACCGTAATAAACTGGCACCGTGGGTTTGTAGAAAATTTTTCCATGGCACCATGCTGGATGCCAAAGGGCAACCTCTTGGAGAGGTGCATCGTAGTCATTGGGTTATCCTGGGACCTGGATTATTTCTCAGGATCAGATTCTTACTTTTAGCTGTTTGGTAAAAGATTTTGACGGAGGTGTTATGATGCTTGGCTTATGCTTGGTTTCCAATCGTATTTTGAATTGCTTTTTCATCTTCATTAATTTTGTTATGCATAAAATTCTTATAGTAAGAGTTTATGCTGGTCATTTCAATTTATAGATACTTATATACACATATATCTACAAACATACATACACACTCATAAAACACACACACACACACACACACACATATATATATATATATATATATATGTGTGTGTGTGTATATATATGTACATATATATATGTATATATATACAGTATATATATATATATATATATATATACATATATATATATATATACACTCGCACACATATATACAGATATATGTGTGTGTATATATATATATATATATATATGTATATATATATATATATATATATAAAGCTGAGAGATGAACAAGAGGATTTAGAAGGGGTAGAAGTTGCACTGAAAAAATTTCCATTTGGAGACACGTTGTACAGTAATGCGTATAATATAGAAAGCCCCTTTTGATGCTATTTTTGGACCATGAAAAAGCCTTTGACAGTGTGCACCGGCTAATTTAGTGGAGATTCATATGCTATAATGGAATTCTTCTTATATATGTAAATTTGATTAATTCTGTTCATGAGCATAGCAAGTGCAAAGTTAAAGTTAATGGAGACTTATCAAATGAATTCCCAGTAAATAGAGGAGAACTCTGTGACGGTGCCGAGTGAGGGTTGTGAACTCAAAGGCAGGATGCAATCAACTGAGTTGTTTATTAAGGAACACTCTTCTCTATATACAAAACCTCAAGGCAACAGGACATAACCTGTTCGAGAGACAGACAATGTTACAGAGCAAAACCGGAGACATGATCATTCAGGTTCTTTTTAGTGCGAGGGAAGAGCGCAGATACAAGCATAATATATACAAAATAATTATGTACAATTGTGTAACACACGGTTGGTACAACTCCAAGGGAATGTGTTGCCACCTATATTGTTTATCTTCCTCATGGATTTTGTAATGCGTGGAACAGTCAGAGATTGTGGAAAAAGATTTGCTGGATTTGTGATAGGAATTTGGCAGACCAAGCGTATGCTGATGATGCTTTTCTTGTTAGCAGAACACCACAGGATTTGCAATGCTTGCTAACCAGAATACATGAAATATTCCACGATGTTGGGCTGAAGATAAATAGGACAGAGATGATGAGAACGTAATATGCAATGGAAGATGAAATATCATTTAAACGAGAAAGGTTAAATGAGGTAGAATCATTTCAGTATTTAGGAACTATGATCTCCAATACATGGTCTTTAGAATTAGAGTTTAGTGAAAGATTGAAAAAGGCAAACCAGGCAATGACAAGGTTAAGTTGAATTTGGAAATCAAATTCGGTTGAAATTACATATAAAAATCTAACTATACATCAGTTTAATGAGGTCAGTGTTACTCTATGGACATGAGTCATGGTATGACCATGAAACAATCTCCAATAGAGTTAGTAGATTTGAGAACAAAGCCCTCTGAAGGAGATTGGGAGTTATATGGCAGGAAAGGATTAGAAATGAAACTATAAAAGAGATTACTCGAGTGCCATAGGTGGATGAGATCATGATGAGTGGTAGATGAAAATGGTATGGGCATGGTCTTTGCACTCTCCAAGCGAGATTAGTTCACCAAATTTTCAACTGGGCTCCACAAGGAACTAGAAGAGATGGAAGACCCAGGCCTACATGGCTAAGGACTATGAAGCGTGAAGTAGGAGATGGTGAATGGAGAAGTATTGAATTAAAAGCTCAAGATAAAGGTGACTGGTGAAATCTAACCGAGCCCTTTGCGTTAATGTGCATAGGAGGATATGATGATGATAAGAATGATATATATATATATATATATATATAATATATATATATCGTTGTGTGTGTGTATAAATATATATATATATATATATATATATATATGTATATATACAGATATATATATATATATATATATATGTATGTATGTATGTATGTATGTATATATATTGCGTTTATACATAGAAAGGGACTAAAAGGACGACTGCTGGCTCGCAATCTTGTTTTTTAGGAAAGGCTAGGCTTATTACCAAGAACAGTGGAAACTGCTGCCTTGTAGTTGGACTATTTAGTCAATGGCTAGGCCCACTGCCAATAAAGTAGGTTGATGAATTCAAGGGTATGCGATCGGAAACCCTCTGTCAAATTATAAATCATGTCTGATGCTATTAGAAATGTGGATGCAGGTAAAATGTTCCCTGTGAGCGACGAGTTTGCGTATCCCCTACTGGCATGATAAATGGATGAAAGGTACCCCAGGGTTCCCGAATTCCGCCAAAGAAACTAGTGCCCAAGTGGATGATCAGATCAGGTCCTCAGAATGTTGGTTTACTAACACGAAGATAGAGGGAGATAGTTGATGAAATGGAGAACAGGATGATAGATGTCCTGTGGAGAGGTAATGGCACTAGGAGGATAGGAAATGAGTGTAAACTCTGCTACAGCGGGTCCCGAGAGGTAAGAATGTAGTGTGGTCATAATAGGTAATAATTAAAAGGAAAAATTGGCAGAAATGAAGAAAATATATAATAGGCTTTTAAAGCTTCCAATGCTGATAAGGGATCAGTTAATAAATAAAATTTCAGCACATGCACCTCAGATGGGTTACCCCGAACAAACAAAACAAGAGTTATTTAGACAAGTCATTGAGGATGCTTTTAAAACAGTGAAAGAGAAAGATGTTGTGTGGAATACAGTATCATTATGATTATTGTAGCAGCTAACTCACCTAAAATAATCAATGGTTGTTATAGTTATGTTAATCCCCTCATCTTCACCGACTCGTCCAGTGTTTGGAATGTTGAATAATATATTTGCATTATAAAAGTCCTTTATTCTTCTCCATACATTACTGCTATAGAGACCTTAAAATGACGTCACTGGGAATCGCCGGCGGCCATGCTGGAGGACATACAAAGCGAAAACATCGCGGCTGCTACAGCAAATATGGACAATGAGAGCGACTTTGTCAAACAATTGTCGGGTGATAAGCGCTTTTACAAGCAGAAACTCGATCTAATTGATGGCCTAGATCCATACCAGATGCAGAATTTATTCAGTCAAAATATTGAGGATTTTCCCAGTATTTCATACATTGATATGCTGAACTACTTGGTACTGTCGGCCAACCCAGAACATGAGTGGGCATACATTTCCATTGAATAATCTGCTTCCAGAATTCGTTGTTTTTCCCTTTAATTTTTTTAGTCCAAAATTAGATAAACACTGGGACAATGAAGAGAGTATTTATAATTATAAAGCTAATATTGATCATTTAGCCTAACCTTGTGTATCATAATTTTTGATTGTCAAAATGTATGTAAAAGTTATGCATTATAATGTCAAATCTTTATCAGTTCATGCCTAACCATTGTGTTTGTGTTTGGTTACAAATGCTATAATTTCTTATATACATATAAACACATGATGAACAAACTCTATTGTAATGCCCTTGGATGATCGTTTTGCCTCCTTGCAATTAAATGCGCAAGTTTAATTATTTTTTCAATGTTTCATATATAAGCTGAAGACCCCTTTGGGTTAAACCAGCTTTCAGATATTATCATTATTCATAATCAATGTTTATTCATCACATAGGCCTGTATGTCTGCACAATTTAATACACAAATTAAAATAGATATAAATATACACTTAATTATATATAGGCATGAGCACCTTGACGAAATAGAGACCTAGGTAAGTAACCTTTGTTAGTATAGCCAATATGGGCGCTTTTAATTTTTGTTTTGAAAATCTGAGATCCCCCTTTGATGTTTAAAAATTGAGATGCCCCCTCCCTCACACACACTACACACTGAACTGACGATGATACTTGTGAAGTCACCTATGCGATCGGATATAGCATGTTTACACAGGAATAATGATACTTTTAGGGCCTAGCCGAGACTGACCTGATATGAAATGATCAGATCAAATACGTGTGTAGGGTAGTGAGGATTCACGTAGATCAGCCCGTGATATTCTGGTCAACCATAAGTCACGTCTGCGCTTGGATAATTCCTCTGTATCTTTGTCCTGATTCTGAATAACTGCCTGTATGCGGTAGAAACTCTTGTCATCTCTTCGTCCTGGATTCCCACAGCCAGCAATAGCGCAAAAACTGGGCATTGTGTGAATGTGAATGTGATGAAATGGCTAAATATTCAACAGTTCAACCATAGCTATTCACTGAACGCGTCTTTGTTTGTCCTCCAAGATGGCGGACCGGAAGTTTGATGACGTGTATTGAAAGGACTCTATTGCTGTTAGCAAGCTTTACCACCTTTAGCTCTGAGTCTTGACACTTGACTAGTATCATTGTAAACAAACCTTCGTATAGAAAATATGAAAATAACAAATAAGCATCACTCTTAAAAGACTGGACCCTACTGCAATACAAAAGTAAGAAGAATCTCATCCCATCTTTGATGTAATTTTTACAGGATTTAAACGTTTACAACATATGCTACTAAACTTATAATTGACGTTTAAACCTTTTTTTATCAATGCAATACTATGCAACATTACTTTCAATACACGTAGCCCTTGAGGTATTGAAATACAAAATACACACATAATACATAAAAGAAGAGAAGCTAATCACCGGAGCAGGCATGAATGGCTGAGTTGGGAAGAGAAGGGCTGGATATGAGAAGGTATATGGAGGATGTAGGTTTGGAATTAGGAATTGCGATGGGGAGTATACAGTAACTAGAGATGGCTCAGTGTCTTGAATTAGCATGTATGGACACCTGGTTTCAGAAGTTTGATAATTACCTGATAACCTATGAGAGTGGAGGAATAGAAAGCCAAATATATTACATCCTGGTTAGAAGAGCTGGCAAAACATTGTGATGAACTGGAAAGTTATTTTGGAAGAACCAGGTGTTAAACACCATAGAATGGCAGTGGTGGATTTTAAAATGAGAGGTAGAAAACCCAAAAGAGAAAAAGATCAAGAATGAAGGTTTTGGATAATAAAGAAGAAAAGGGGGAACAATTTACGAGCATTGTGAGCCAGAGACCAACAGAGTGTTATGGGGGACCTTTGACTAGCCAGACAGTACTATATCTGATCCTTCTCTCTAGTTACGTTTTATTTTCCCTTTGCCTGCATATACACCAAATAGTCTGCCATATTCGTTGTATATACTCCTCTGTCCTCATACACCTGACAACACTGACATTACCAAAAAAATTTTCTTCTCCCAAGGGGTTAACTATTACACTGTAATTATTCAGTGACTACTTTCCTCTTGGTAAGGTTAGAAGAGACGTTTTGGCTATGATATGCAGCTCTTCAGAGAAAAGGACACTAAAAAATCAGACCATATATATATATATATATATATGTATATATATATATATATATATATATATATATATTTATTCACATAATCTTTATATACTATACACCTCCTAATATGTGGATTCTCTCTACCTCGGGTCAGAGACAAAAGGGGGAATAAACTAAAAAATCACGTCTAAATGTGCAAAATTATTATATATACATATATATATGTATGTATATATATGCATATACACACACACACATATATATATATATATATATATATACATATATATATATATATATATATGTGTGTGTGTGTGTGTGTGTATTCAGTATATATATATATATATATATAATATATATATATATATATATATACATATATATATATAGAGAGAGAGAGAGAGAGAGAGAGAGAGAGAGAGAGAGAGAGAGAAAATTGCTTGCTAATATTTCCAATTTGAAAAAGTCCTGAAACCCCCCTTTTCATGATACGTTTCTTGTATTGTGAATTAAGGAAAGTATTATAACATATACGTGTTGCCATATTGTTTGCATAAGGATTCATGGAAACTATGAAAACTAAAATCATTTTTTCTCCCTACCCTTCAGAAAAATCTAATACGCCTGGCAGGATGTGGTGTCCTATAGGTGACGTCCCTCGCTGGTGATCCCCAGACTGGGGTTCGAGTACCGCTCAAACTCGTTAATTCCTTTAGCTTTTGCAACCTTACTATCCATATGAGGTATCGATTGGGGGTTTAGGGGAGCCTATAGTTCGACTGGCTGAATCATCATCAGCCATTACCTGGCCCTCCCTAGTCCTAGCTTGGGTGGAGAGGAGTCTTGGGCATACAGTAGATCATATGTATACAGTATATGACCAGTCCCTAGGACATTATTCTGCTTGCTATAGCAATATCACTGTCCTTTGCCTCTACCATTCGTGAACAGTCTTTAAAACTTTAAAGGTGACACAGTCAGCCCCTGTAGTGATCAACGATAGTTGAATAAAGAAAAAAAGTATATAAGAAACTTTATGAGTATTGATTAAAAAAACAAATATAGTCGTTGATCCTATCACCCAATTATCAAATAATGGACTTATTCATTATTCAAAATAACAGACCGAAATTAAATAGCCGATTTTTCTCCTTCTACAAAAATAGTTTGTAAGAAAAGAAAGGTTCTTCCCGGTGTAGCGTTTAATATCTGACCAATAGAGCCGTTACGAGGCTCAAAGTATTAGTCCTTATATCCACAAAATCCAGTTTGTGGGTCATAATGAGACTGGCTGGAGAATGGAGGCCCATGGATAGGCGTGGTGGAGGAGATAAGGAAGTAGACTCCAAAAGCCTTATATAGAACCTATGAATATTTTAAGAAAACATCGACGTGAAAATAATAACGTATCTGAAGGTTTCTGAGAAGCCAAAACATTTTTTGGTTTTCCTTTTAGCTTGAACAAATTACGAAAACAAGCGGAGAGAAATCCAAAGGGTTTCAGTCACATGAAAGCACTCAGGTATTTTAGGCAATTTGTCCAAAACATTTACCTGTGATCCCCAGTATTGTTGGAACGATAATCCGAAAGCCAAACATATGCACCTTAGGTTTTCAAATCTCTTAATCCAGCTCAATCAGGTGGTTTTGTTGCATTTTGCTTAAATTTCTTTCCAAACATAGGTTATTTTCATGAAAAATTATACTATCTTGAATAATCTACAAGATGAAATTTATATGCAATACTTTATATGTCTAATTTTACTATTAGAGATTTTTTTAAATGTAATTAATCCAGCTTAGCTCCCTTATTAGGGTCGTTAGTTCTGCCGTATGGAAAATGCCTGGTCAAGATATTTAAGAGTACAGAAATCTATGCAAACTAAAGCCAGATAATTGCTGAATTCACTTATTTTTACAATTCAGTGTCCAGGGACTATGGCACTACAAAACCCAGTATCTAAATATCTCTTAATTTTCCCAATAAGTTTTATTATTTGTGTAAGATATAATAATTCACACCATTTGCTTCATAAAGCCCGCATATCGGTAAAATTTTTAATTGAGCATTTACAATATATTCAGATGAACCTAGTCTTCAAGAACCTTCCTTAATTGTGTGTGAAATATTTCGTGAGAATATTTCTAAATAGAAGGAATGAAACACTTATCATATTTGAGTTTGCTATAGCATATTTCGTAATCACCCCCCCCCCCTCTCTCTCTCTCTCTCTCTCTCTCTCTCTCTCTCTCTCTCTCTCTCTCTTTCACAATCAAATTAGCGAATCTGTGCGGAAAAAGCCAGTATATAACCATTCGGAATTAACAGTAAACAATGGTAAGTCTAGAAAGGAGCAAAACATGCACTTGGAGACATCTGTTTTTAAGAAGCTGTGATCTCGAGGCTCAACCTCAAATTTTCAGATCAGTTCTTGTGGAATTAAGAAGGAATTATCCTCGGAGAATTTTTTTCTCCAAAATTTCTTTATTTCATTGTATATTTAAACCTGTTACAAACATGTTTTTTTCCTTTTAAAGTAACTGCCCCATTATAGAAGTGAATTCTTAAGGTTTTTAATTGATATCTTCAGGAATCTTTTTATGGACAAAATGAGATCAAAAATACTTTGAGAAGAATGGCCCCTCAGCAATTCATTATCGTATAAATTATGTTTATGTAGGTAGAAGAATAGAAATAAAACAGGCAGATGGCTTTATTACTATGATATTCCTAATATTACACGAGATGCTCTATCACTTCAATAAAGCACCCGAAGTATAGAGAAATTTTATTGTTTAATTCAAGGTCCTTTAAATATACTCGGAGTATATTTAAAGGACCTTGGTCTAATTATGAATGCAATCGTCAAGGTTTCATCTTCTCTTTGTCTTTCTTGCATCATATCTGCAAGAATTGGGATTTTGTTGAAGCCCAAGTTTTCTGCTTTTCAAAATACTTGACAAATTACCTATGGATCTAGTATCGATCCCAAAAATTGTTCATCTAAAATGTCCAATTTAAAATGTTAAATTCTATAAATATCTAGAAAGAGTGTCAGACATCTTTTTTATTTCTCCTACACATTCAATTTATTTAATTGTCATATGATTAAAATTTCCTTCCGGTTGAAAAATTAAAAGATTATTCGTAGGATACAGGAGTAATTACTAAAGTTTAATGACAAATGTCTTTTTCCAAATACAGGATACATATCGTTTATATATACATATACATTGATTCGAAAAAGGTTCTTTTATATAAAAAAAAAATCAACGCTGACCTACAATCAAATCAATAACATCCTCAATTTTTCAATTCATCATGATGTCATGCAAGTAAGAATCGAAAAAAAATAAATTCCACTCTTACTCACCGGTCCTGATCCAAAATAAAAACATTTTTGAATAGTATTTATTAGCAATATGTATCTTGTTTCCACTGTGTATGAGCTGGACGGATAGTATTGAAATATCTAGATGCATATATATATATATATATATATATATATATATATATATATATATATATATATAGAAATAAATTTCTACCTCATACTTGGGATCGAACGCTAGCCCCTTCTAATGAAAGGCCAGGTCGAAACCAACCATGCCACGAGAGCCCATAAAAGGAAATCTTAACCTGACACTAATCTAGCTGTCCGAGGATTTACCTGGTGAGACATCAGTCTCTTTCATTAGAAGGGGCTAGCGTTCGATCCCAAGTATGAGGTAGAAATTTATTTCTATTTGAACACGATGTTGTGTTGATATTTATCCATATTGACTCATTAGGGGTAATTTGAATGAATTACTACCAATTGTGTCACGTGGTGGCCCGGGGAAATCTGGTAAAACTCGCTGGTAAAGAGATTGATGTCTCACCAGGTAAATCCTCGGACAGCTAGATTAGTGTCAGGTTAAGATTTCCTTTTATGGGCTCTCGTGGCATGGTTGGTTTCGACCTGGCCTTTCATTAGAAGGGGCTAGCGTTCGATCCCAAGTATGAGGTAGAAATTTATTTCTATTTGAACACGATGTTGTGTTGATATTTATCCATATATATATATATATATATATATACACAAACATATATATATATATATGTATACACACACACACACACACATATATATATATATATATATATATGTGTGTGTGTGTGTGTGTTTGTGTGCGTGTGTAAACTACCAAGCTTCAAAACTCACGTGCTTTATATTACGTAAGTCTGATACACATGAGAATACCTTGGAGCTCTGAGAATAATGCGCAACTCCCAGGCGTTGATAGAGACTCGTAAATCCATTTTCTGCTTATAAGATAAAACGCCATAACTTTTTTTCAGAAAAAAAGGCAATAACATAATTACCCCAGACAGTGCAATATCTTTTACAAAATAATATTTAAAAAAAAAAAAAAACAGTGAAGTAGTATACTTTGATAGAGTATGTAATTTAGAGAAAATAATATTTTCAGAAAGGATTCACAATAAAAAATTATTCATACACTGAGTAAATGTTTTCATGGAAAGTGAGTATTTGGAGGAAAATCAACTATTGCCAAAGAAATGACAATAGAGTATCATCCCTTGACTGAAAAGTGATATTGAGCAAAGCGGATTGTTTACAGAAAAGAACCTATGCAGTATGATGTCTCTAAACATAATAAGTATTTTTGGGTAAGTCAGCTGTTTTCAGGAAAAAGATAATACGATGAAATACTATCCCTTGACTTAGTATTTTATAAAAAAATGAGATAATAGTGCTCATTCACTAAGTAAGTGCTTTGGGAATCGGGAGCTGTATAGAGGAAAAGAAACCAAAATGAGAAAATTCCCTTCATAATAAAAAAAATTAATATGATGACATCTCTTAACTTAGTCAGTAATTTGGAGACAGAAAAAGAAACGACTAAAGAACAGTATCCGGTCAGGTATTTAAAAAGAAGTAAAAAACTTTAAAATAATATCCCTTGACTGAACAATTTTGATGGATGGATTCACCTAGTGTCATGAAAATTTAAAAATATGATTAAATAATATCTCTTAACAAAGTAATTATCTTATGAATGTCAGCTTTTTTTCATAAATATACATGATATTATCCCCTCACTACATATGAAATAAAGGAAAGTTAATTGTTTTTAGAAGAAGAAAGATATTAGAATAAATTCCATAGACTGAATATCATGGAAAGAGTCAACAGTTTTAAGAAAAAGGAGAGAAAGTTAAATTGTTCTACACGTGTTTCACACACGCTCATACAATATAATGCTATTGCTCTTTATATCTCTCACTCCCTCCCACACTGATAATACAGCAATCTGTTTAAGCTTGCCATCGCAAGTTTTAAATGTTTTTGATTTTCTTTAAATTTTTTTGCGGTTAATTGCTTATATATAAGCTTGCATTCACCTCGCCTCTCTGCTAGCATGTAACAACCACCTCTCATATTGATGATCACTGGCGTGATCACCTCCTCACCAGCTTTCTTTGCCCCCAGCTACGCCCTACCCTTGTTATGATGCCGCACACTGATCCTGACCTACATCATTGAAATTGCTGACTTTCGCCAACAGAGACATGTTTGCTAGGTTTCAGCTTGTCGAAGTTCAGTGTAGCAGCAAGGGCATGACTCGCTCAAGCAGAAAAGCAGACTCTGTCTTCAAGGCATTCACCGAGGACACATTCCCGGAAATATCTGACTGGCTTTGCGACCAACGGGATGTCCCAGTAGCTTATGACACCCTAAGAAAATACCTACTGGAGTAGTACTCTCAATCACCAGCCGCCAGTATAGCCGAGCTTTTTCAGCTCTCTCAATAGCCATTGGGGGACCTAAAGGCTTCGCTCGCTATCAGTGAAATGACCAGTATTTTTTGCCTGCAACCTTCTGCAGACGACTCTCCTCAGGAAATGAACCTTCAAGTATCACACCTACCCGAACCTGTAAGTGCTGCCATCCCCAATGTTGATACCTTGCCCATTAGGGACCTAAGTAACAAAGTCAACGCTGTTACAGACAGCTACAGTACTTCACCACCTTCAAGACCTCCATCACCTCATCAACTCCTGACAAAGAAGACAACTACTCAACACTGACTGAAGCTGACATGCCTTCCCTGTCACTAATCTTTACTTTTTACATGATGCAGGTATGGGTGTGTGGTTTTGGTAGATACTGGTACTTTCTGTTTCCTTCTCCCAAATTCACTTTCCAGAACATGACATAGTCATGCTATGCCTACTAACATCAGCCTGGTACCTGCCTATAGATCTTAGATCTCCATCTACGGGTACAAGACACTCACACTATCATTTGGGAGCACCAGATACCATTGGAAACTATTCGCTGCCAATGTAACATTGCCACTACTCGATGCAAATTTTCTCACCCATTTTCACCTCCTAGATTATGTGGAGCATTGACGATTAGTCAACCAGACTCGTACTCGTCAAAACCTCTTCAACCTGCCCCCTCCAACCCCGCACTCCACATCAGCACACCCACAGAAACCTACGCCCACCTCCTCACGTCTTACCTGAAAGTGTTCCGTCCAGAACTTCACCTAACTTTCCAAAGTGTTTGCCAGATTCAGGCGTCTGGCCCCGGATCATGTGTCAGCTGCTAAACAAACGTTTGCCAAAATGAAAGAAATGAGCCTTTGGTAACAGGTCTAAAGCCCATGGTCATCGCCCTTACACATCGTCTTGAAGAAGGATGGTTCCCTCTCCGACTTGTACAAAGCAAAGGTGTTCTACACTTTCGAATCTTGAGGGGGTATTATCAGGTGCCCATGAACCCAGAAGACATCTCCAAGACCACCATCACCACCCCCTTCTGCGCATACACCCTCAATTACTCATATTTTGGTTTTCATAATACTGGGACCACTTTTCAAGACCTCATGGATGGCATCTTATGGGATTTCCCCTTCTGTGCATGTTATGCGGTCCACATACATGTTTTCTCTTCCTTTGGAGAGGAACACCTACATCACCTGTGCATCGTTCTCTATTGCCAGCAACAGAGCAGCTTTTTAGTCCAGTACCACAAGTATACCTTGGCTGCCAATGAAGTATCGTTCTTCGGGCACGCATCACACATGAAGGTATCCACCCCATCCCTGAGAAGGTAGCAGCTGTTCAGAACTTCCCCATGCTCTCGACCGTCATAGCACTGAAAGAATTCTTAGGCATGATAAAACATTGTCACTAGTTTCTGCCAGCCATTGCCACCACTCTTGCCTTCCTCTATGCATCCCTCAAAGGCCGGCCAAAAGACCTGAAAGGGTTTCTCCTTCCAGAAGATGCCTTCTGCGATGCAATGAGGGCTCTTCCAACTGCTGGTGCTCCCACTTTTCTCATACCACATGCTCCTCTCCTTCTCTCCGCTGATGACAGCACCATCGCTATTGGTACACTACTTGAGCAGGTGATCAACGGTTTGCCCACCTCATTGGCCTTCAATAAAAAAAAAAGTCCAAGGAGGAATCCGGCTACTCTACCTTAGCTGCGAATAGCTGGCAGTTCATATGTCTGTCCATCACTTTCACCACTTCTTAGATGGTACGCTCTTCATCACTTCTATGGACCACATGTCTCTAGTACACACATTCACTAAACGGTCTAACACCTGGTCCACCGTTCAACGACGACATCTCTCCGCTATGGCTGAATACAACTGTACCCTTCAACATATCCCTAGGAAAATTCATCACACTGCCAATGCCTGTCAAGAAATATATTGGTGGCCATTCTCCTAGGATTTAATTACAACACTTTAGCAGACGCCCAACGAAAAGATGTATAGTACCAAGCATGTAGGACATCCTGCACATCCCTATGTTGGGAAGATGTTGCCCTTCACGACTCCAATGCTACCCTCCTCTGTTACGTCAATGCAGGGAAACCACTACAATGGATACCTGTCCCCATGCACTGACAGGTATTTGATTTCATTCATGGCCTCTCAGATGTCTCGTGTGGATCTACTGCACAGCTACAGAAGACAAAGATCACTTTCATGGTATTACTAAGGATGCTAAGGATTGGGTTGGTGCCTATACTTCGCGCCAGACTTCAAAAGTACATCAACACACAGATTCAGGAGTGGGCTACTATCCTCAACATTCATGTCGACGTAGTAGTTTCCCTACCCATATCACAAGGACACTGTTTCCTGTTTACCTTCGTTGAACACTCCACTCTTTGGCCTAAAGCCATCTCCATGCAAACTCTAACATTCGCCTTATGTATATATGTTATGCTCTCATGGTGGATAGTGAGATTTGATATCCCTGAGCATATCAGTTCTGAAATAAGTACCATTTTCACCTCTCAATTACTGACATCCTTGGAGAATCTTATGTGCAACAATCTAAAACACTGCAGCCAAATAAATGGCTGAAGGTTTTCATCGAACCCTAAAAGCAGCTTTGACATCCTGCTACAATGACTCCATCTGGTTAAGTCAGTTTCCGTGAGTCCTGGGATCAAGAACTATTCCTAATGACGCCCTGGATGTCTCGGCAGCTGAAATGGTGTATGGTGACCGGTTGATCATCCCTAATTAATTTTTTTTCCGTCTGCAACCTCCTGTGACAATCTCCAGAGCCAACGTCACGTTGTGGGTAAATCTACTCTATGCCGCCAGACTTACAATCCCCCGGTGAAACAACACAGACTGAAAGACTAACACGTTGCCATACATGTCTTCCTGCCCAACGATACTAGCAAGCCACCGCTGATGACTCGTTACACAGGCCATTTCCTCGCGATCCTGTGCACACACCGAGAGCTTTCTTAATCAACATTTGTGGCAAAAAAGACTGGGTTTCCATTTATCACCTATGGCCTGCGTATCTCCTGCAAGATGATCTGCCTATAGTTCTCCTCTATAAAGAAGGGCGCCTTATTCCACATGAATGTCGTTTTTATGGGTGGAACCATGTACTGCACATGTTTCCTACACACTTATAAAATGTAAGACTACTGCTTTTTTTATCTCTCGCAATCTTCCTCACTGAATATAGAGTAACCTGTTTAGGCTTGTCATAGCTTAGTTTAGAGTTTAAATTTTTGTGACACCCATGATCTCAACTGCTCGTAAATAAGTGTGTTATCTGTTGAACAAATTCTACTTGAATTCACCTCGCCTCTCTGTTAGCTCCTAACAACCACCTCTTACAATATCCTAAGAGGGCCAATCACCTTTAACCGAGTTCGTATTTTGGAGAAAGACGTTAGTTACACAAAAAAAAAAAAAAAATAAATAAAAAAAATAAATAAATAAAGATAAAGAATATTACTTGATTAAGTAAGTATCTTGGAAGATATCGACTGGTTCCAAAACAGACACAATAAAATAATATCCATTAACTGCGTAAGTATTTTGCGTAAAGTAAACGGTTTTTATAAATATTTTGCGTAAAGTAAATGGTTTTTATAAATATTTTGCGTAAAGTAAATGGTTTTTATAAATATTTTACGTAAAGTAAGCGGTTTTTATAAAACGAAACGACAATGAAATAATTCCCACTAACAGAGAGTATATTTCAGAAAAGATACATTGAAATACCATCCCCTGACTTAGCAATTAATTTGGGAGAAGTCAACAGTTAAAAAAAACAGTAAAATAATATTCCCTGCCTAGGTAATAACTATTAACTTATTTTTGGGAAAGTCGGCTATTTTCAGAAAGAGAAAAAACAACATTCCTTGACCAAGTAAGTATTCTGAGAAAGTATGTAGTTTTTAAAAGGGAAAAGAGAATACAATGAACTATTTTGAGACATAAGAACGACAATAAAATTATATTCCTTTATTCAGTATGCACTTTTGATGATGACCAGCTGTTTTAATACAAAGAAACGATATCAAAATTATAATAATGGGCTGGGTAAGTATTTTGGAAAAGTGAGTTTAATAAATAGGACGCAGAACACAATATATTACCATCCCCTAAATAAATAAGTATATTGGAAATTTTTTTCTATGTTTTTTAGAAAACAAAACAATATAATAATACTCCTTGATTAAGCAAGCATTTTTTGAGGAATGTCAACAGTTCACAGAAAAGAAAACTAAAAACTAACATCCATTGATGGAATAAGTATTTTGGCGAAATTTAACGATTTTCAAATAAAAAAAAGAAAGAAAAAAAAAAACAATGACTTTTAACTTATCGAGTATTTTGAGGAAAGTCGGCGCTTTTCAGAAAAAGAAAAGACGAAAAAATGATACCCGTTGGCCGAGTAAGAATTTTAGAAATGTTTGCGGTATTCGCTAGGAAAAGAATACATTACAAAAAAAAGAATCTAGGTAGAGTGGAAAAAAAAAAATACATAAAAAGAAAATAAAATAAGATTCCTTGACAAAGTGAGTATGTTTTAGGATGGTAGCTGTGTGAAGATGGAGAAACGACTCATACTGATGATATCTAAGGATTGAATATGTATTTTGGAGAAAGTCATTTGTTTTCAGAAATAAAGGACAATAGAATAACATCTCTTAAATGACTAGGTATATAGGGAAAATATGCTAGTTTTAGAAAAAAAAAGAACGATAAGAATTACATATCTCTACTGGGAAGGTATTTTGTAAAATATAAGCTGGTTTCAGAAAAATAAATGATAAAATACTGTAATATCAATTTTATGAATAAGTATTTAAGGAGAGTCAACAATTTTCGGGAAAAAAGATAATATGATAATATAACTTGATAAAAAATAATTCACAAAATTAATGACAATATAATGATATCCCTTGACTGAGTAGGCAGTTTTGAGAAAATCAGATCTATTCATAAAATGAAAACACAATATGATAAAATCCCTTCACTGAGTAAAAATTATTCAGAAAGTCAGAATTTCAGAAAAAGAAAAACTTATAGAATAATACCCCTTAGCGGAATATTTTATAGAAAGTCTGCTTTTTGATAAAATCTCTTGGCTTAAAAAGAATTTTGAGAAACAATGTACTTTAATAAAGAGAAAAGACAGTACAGCATAATAATAAGCTATTTTGCAAAAGTATTTTGGGAAAGTCGGCTGTTTACAGAAAAAAAAAAAGACAGTATGATGACATCCTTCAGAGAGAAAATATTTTTGGGAAAGTGGGCTGATATCCAAGAAAAAGAGGCACAACATAAAAAAAGAGAAACAAAAGTATACTGTTTCCAGAAAACAATACAGAATTGATAACCCAAGAGTCATTATGTTATTTGAGGAAAGTGGGCTTTATTCAAAAGATGAAATGACAATGAGTGACAGAAAAGAAATATTGTACTTTGAATTAACAAATATTTTCAGGAAAATCAACAGTTTTCAAAAAAATTAAACTAAAAAATAATGTCCCTAGACTGAGTAAGTATTTTTGGGGAAGTTGTTTCAACTTTACAGGGACAGGTTGGAATACCCTCTTGGGTACCTAAGTGACCTAGACATTCTACTTGCTTCCCAAAAAACTTACATTTTGTTGAGCTAATTTTCCTATTCGGGCGCAATGCATCTAGGACCTTTGGATAAACAATAAGATTATGACCAATTAAGGGAGATAAAACGGCCATCATAACTCTTGAAAAGTAACTGGGGGAAATTTTCAAACCAAAGGGAAGGAAGTTAAATTGATATGAATGATCTATTGTTACAGGGGCCAAGATTAAGACATTGCCATGCTTGTTATCCCTTAGGGATAATTTCTCCTTCCCTTGCTCCAGCAGTTTTCGCAGTCACTTGTCTCTCTCCTGCCGCATATACAGTTTTATTTTCTTCACTATCCTCTCTATCATACAAATGCATTTTTCTGCCATCACTTTTCTGGACTTAACCTTCCCATCCCTCTTGATAGAGATTTGATTGGGCATAAAGTCTAGTCCTAGGATACAGCTGACACCTGGCATATACTTTACAATGTGGGCAATGTAAAGAAATTGTGCAAAAATTGCAATGATTTCTCCTTGACAGTAGTCATTAGTGTGTGTCTGGCCTGCAGTCTGTGTTGAGGATCACTAGTGTTGCTGGCTGTAGAGGGCTTCGGGTACTTCCTTGTTAAGGAGCAAAACACTGTCACTTGTATTGACTAAGACTATGATCAACTTACCTGACATGTTCATATGTACTGCCATTACCCCAAGCCACCATGTAGAACCACAGGAAGGGCCAGCAATCCCACTCGAAAGACCGTCATACCAATCTATTATTCCCAATAGTACCATGTGGGTATGGTCATAAATACTCAGGGAAGTGCCTCTACCCAGTAGCCAGTTGACCCCTGCTCCTGCATCGGACCTGAACTCCTTCTTGCCTCCTTGACTTCTGCCATTGCTAGGCAAGGAGTGATCTGTCTAGCATGGATCACACTTCCTCTGCGACGTCTGCCCCCTCTGCCTCTGATACTGGGTGGGTAATTGTAGGGCACAGCCAGACATCACTAGCCATTTTTGTCAGGCAATCTTGAGATGGATGACTGTAGGCTTTATAAGGATAACAGCAACGAGATTTCAGGGTTGGGTACTTCTTTTGATTATGCCCCTCTTTCCTGCTCTGCCTGCACATGTTGAGATTCCCCCTCGTCTGCTGACTATGTTCTCCTCTTCACTAGGCTTTGGTGCCCAATGGTTCTCCTTGAACGTATTGCTATCATGACGACCACCAGTCCAAAATCCAAAGAGTTATACTCAGACATGTTTTTTGGTGGCAGACTATCTATAATATGTTGTATAACTCTCATGAACTATGCCAATGAGCAATTATCATCAAACAAATATCCCTACAATTTTGGATTTACTAATATCTGCTTATGCTCTCTTGTGATGGCCTCCTTACAACGTTTGGGTAGTTTGCCATTATGAGTTGCAAAACTATCGGAATTTTAATATATACGAGTCGCAGAGCTAAACACTGACTCACCTTATCATTTGTTTTTTAAATTTACATTTCCTTGATCCAGGCAAAGTGTATTTCTCTATTAGTCATTATTCTAATGCACTATAATTCCAAAAATAATCGTAATGCCAACCAGTCAAAGCACTTGAATAAATTATTCTCTCTTTAATCAAACAATAGGTGGCCACATTGAAGTCTAAAAAAAAACCTGGATCAACAGAAACCTTTCACTAACCAATCGATTGTCGCCTGTAATTTGAGTATTTTATAAACTACGATATTCTGAGTCGCAAGTGCATATGTGTTTCTATTCGTGTGAGTCTGATCTTCGTTCAAGTGATTAAGTAACGCTGTGCTTTTTTGTTGTTGTTTTTCTTTGTTGGATAACAGTCTCTTCTAAATTTTACGTTTGTTATTCTTGATTATTTTCCTAGTCAAAGTCGTTGTATCCTATCGTTTATTACAAAAAGACGGCCAGAGCTATACTGGCCATCGTTATAAAAGCAAGTGAATTGTTTCGTTTCTTCTTATATACTGGCACTAATGGTCGTGAAAGATTCACGTTACAACACGTTACTCTCACGCTATCAACTCATATCTCACACACTCAGATATTTAATAAAACAGCTTCTAAAAGCTCACTACTACAGTTCGGTGACTGTTGATTTAGCAATTCTCAGAAAAAGCTACCTGGAAAATTTGAAGAATATTTCATGTTTAATGTACTTGAATGTATTAACATAATTACTGGAAAGCTATTCAAGTTTCATGTTGGCTAAACGAAATCTAAACTTCATAAGATTCATATGTAGACCCTAGACTGTTTTTACGTTAATATTATAAAAAGAGATTAATATCACCTTATTATAATTTACCTATTAATCAAATGTGAATATATTAGATTTTGAAACAAATGCATAGTTGATTGTAAGGGCTTTTAAATGAAATTTTAACTCATATCTATAGAAACTACAACTTGCTTGAAAATCTGGATTGAATCTGAAACTACTTCTAAAACTAAACTGAATCCTCCCCTATTACATTCGCTGTCATTAGATCATCATTTCATTAAATAGAGGGAGTGATTTGATTAGTAACTTGATATATGCATCAAATGAATGATCTACCAAAATTTTGATATATATATATATATATATATATATATATATATATGAATATAATTAATTACTAAGCTACAAGCCTAGTTGTAAAAGCAAGATGCTATAAATTATGCCCAAGGGCTCCAACATGGAAGATAGCCTCATAAGGAGAGGAAACAGGGAAATAAACTACAAAAGAAGTTTAAGAACAATAATGACATTAAAATAAAAAAATTTTCACACGTAAATCATAAAAACTTCCAAATTGCAAGAGAAATATAGACAGAATAGAATGGTGTGCCTAAGTGTACCCTCAAGTAAGAGATCTCTAACCCAAGAAAGTGGAAGACCATGGTACAGAGGCTATGGCACTACCCAGGACTACAGAACAATGGTTTGATTTAGGAGGGTCCTCCTCCTAGAATAGCTACTTACCATATATGAAGAGTCTTTTATACTCTTACCAAGAGGAAACTAGCCACTGAACAATTAAAGTGCAGTAGTTAACCTCTTAAGAGAAGAAGAATTGTTTGGTAATTTCAGTGTTGTCAAGTGTATGAAGAAAGAGGAAAATGTGTAAAGAATAGGCCACACTATTCGGTGTATGTCTCGGCAAAGATGAAATTAGCCATAACAAGAGAGATTGATCTTATGCAGTACTGTCTGACCAGTCAAAGGACCCAATAACCCTCTAGCGGTAGTATCTCAACGGGTGGCAGATGCTTTGACCAACCTATTTATATATATATATATATATATATATGTATATATATATATATATATATATGCATATATATAAATATATATACAGTATATATATATATATATATATATTTATATCTATATATAATATATAATAATATATGCATATATATAATTATATATATATATATATATATATATTTATATCTATATATATAATATATATATATATATATATACATATATATATATATTTATATATATATATATATATATATAGATTACATATATATATATATATATATATACATATATATGTATATATATATATATATATATATGTATATATATACATATATATATGTTATATATATATATATATAGAGAGAGAGGAGAGAGAGAGAGAGAGAGAGAGAGAGAGAGAGTATATGCTTATTAGAGAAATAACATACTTAATATACTATAAAGATAAGCAGGGGGATAATTCTAAAGCTCGCAGATGTATGGGAGAAACAATGACTCAACCCTACACTCCGAGGATGGCTGAATTCTGCCGAAAATAATCCCTGCAGAGGAGTAAGGGACGGGTTACGAGTAGTTCGAGAAGATGAGGGACTCTAGGCAGGAGCTCAATGGAACAAGAGATAGTACCTATTGGGATGTTATAGCTAAGACCACCTGAGGCCGTAGGGGAAAGGGGCCTAAAGAAACGTAAATGAGAAAGTCATAGTGTAAGAAAGATGACTTGAAACAGAGAAATGGATCGAAAACTGGATAGGGTTATACAAAGGGAAAGAGGAAATAAATGAAAGTAGTTTGGTTAGACTAATAGAAAGGGGAATTTAGGTAGAGTAATAGAACTTTTTATGTGGAGATAAAGCGGACCTGAAGGAGAGTGATAAATGTCTTTCAGATGGAAAGGAGACCTAAGGAAATTGATGGACAGTCAAGCCGGGGGAAAGAGGACCTGAAGGAGAGGCTTTCTGTGTGAGAAAGATGAACTAATGCTGCAAATCTGGATATCTATGTCATTGGATTAGCTGTTTTGTGACTTAAGATTTTTTTTTTTTTTCAAAATAATACAATATTTTTCTGAATAAATAAGAAATTTGCCATTATAAGCCTTAATAATTTAGAATAAGAGAGCTTGTGCTATCTACCTACAGGTACTGTATTCAAAAACATATTCTTTTAATTTTTAAATTTTCCTCATATGAAACTACATATAATTTCTTCGACACTATGTTGTTGATATAATTGAGGGAACGCATTTGAATAATTCGTAGAATTTGAAACGTTAGAACACTGAACAATACATAAAACTGAACCTTGATCGTTAAACAATACTTGCTACGGAATCCATGTCTCAGTATCTTTTCAAAGTCAGACTGGGAAGACTAGACAAGTAGTGATTGATTAAATGATTTCAGGTTTTCTGCCATCAGACCAGTAGTGAAGACACAAGGAGAGTAGTAGATTAGGACTATACATTTTTCTCTTTTGTGAAGAAGAAACAATAAGGTATTACAAAATGTATGTAAAATAAAGGTCATAATATCAGTTCTAAGCGTTTGATTGTGAAGGTCCCCTACGAAAATATTTCCCATTCGTATGGAGTAACACTATTGCATATAATCTTTAAAAGTTCTAAGGAAGTATTAACCTTATGTGAGTTCACATTATCGAATTATCTTCATTGTCTTGCGATTTATCTTTCATGAAATCTCAAAAACAAAATATAAACCATAACAAATCTGAACACAAACATTTTATCCAGAAGATATTCTACGCGATGCGATGGGATGATCTCAATAGGCTTGAGCCTCATCTCACTTTTGAAATAGAGATGAGTATTCTGCTTAAAGTTTCATTTAAACATTTTATGTTCTCGAAAACAAATGCATTTGATCTAATTGCCCAAATGCAACTAACTAAAAAGGTTTGGACTTAATTCACATTCCTCATCCGTTAGGGACATAAATTGAGCTGCATAAAGATTAGCATGTGTCACGATTATGTATCCCGGAATGATAACGCAATTTTCATATTTTGCTTTTAAAATTAAATAATCTTTTTAACTAAAAAATGATTGGGTTATTCTCTGCGTCGTTGTAGACCTCACATTATGTAAGCTTGATTACATATTTTGTATATCCTTCATTCTCTCTGTGTGTGCGTGTGTTATGGGAGACGTTACTAAGGTATTTTACTGTATTTCTGCTCAATAAATTTTTCATGCGAACCCCATTATGATTCATGTATCTGAGATACCCATAATGATGAATTGTGTTTTTACTGTTAAGCTGACCATAAACGGTAATAAGGAATCTTCCTGAGGAGCACAGATGGAACTTTTTTTTCTACCCATTTGTCAAATAAGGAAAGCTAATTAACGCTGGTAATCAGGGCGTAAAAGGATTTCCTTGTTTTCCATCTGTCCACTTTTGTTTTTATTTCGTTCACCATTTTTTCTATCAATATTGATCTTGCTTAATAATTCCTAATGCCTAAATGAAAATGCCTAAAGGAGATTCTATTGTTCTGAGACACAGCTTTTGTTGACATATGGGTGTTCTTCGGTTTTATGTCACTTTAAACAACAACATTTTATCCGCTATTTCCCAATCGCTAATATCTAGAAAGGAAAATAAGATCAGCAACTTTGTCACTAACCTCATCACTAAATGATTATTTAAGACAAGAAGACTAGAACCTGAATTCACCTACTGTAAATTTAAGTTAAAACTTGAAAATACGAGCATGACTCATTTGGCTTTTCAAACTTGGGAAAAATAACTAATTATAGAATTGATAGTAGAGCATTATGTTGAGAATATATCGTTGGGATGATAATTTATTGAGAGTAATTATTTTTCATGATGGTAGCAAAAGAGCCCATTTCTTTTGGTGGGAAATAGGAATTAAGATGTGGATTATATTACTATGACGGTTCAACATTCTTAGGGATACATGAATGCAAGAGTTTTGGAAGAGACGAGTTGATGAGGCAGATATAAACATCGATGCTAAATATAATATAAAAGATAGTTTATGAAAAGCAGAGAAGAAAGCTTTGGGGGAACCCATAGGATTCATCTTATAAGAAAGGCAAGGCTGAGAATTATTATCTTGTTGATAATTTGTTATGTAAAACTATACATAGGCGCAAAAGAAATTTCTGTTGAATAGTTCTACAGCAGAAATCGATATTACTGTACATATCAATAGATGTTTTTTTCATAAAGATACCAAAACTGGGACACATGTAGAAAATTGCACTTTAAACAGTTCTGGATAGAGAGCCACCCAAGATTGTGCTTTTGACTGGCTGGCATTCTACTTTAGCCAATGAGCTATATACTGTTATTTCATTATTGTCTTTCTGTTGGATATAAGTAACGTGTTAAATTCAGTAAACCGACTATGGAAAACCCCAAACAGGTATTATGTGCAAGCATTTTTGAGTAAAGAAATATCGAATTAGCAAATGCCTGCTCATCTGAAACATTTTGCTGAGGTATGCTAATTATGATCAATGGTTTATTTAAAAGATTACATAGTTTACTCTAATTTAAAAAAAAAAAAATGATAGTCATGTATCTACAATAAAAGAAAAATGTAATAGAATTATTGTAGATTTGTCTTTGAAGTACTTTCCTTTTACTGTCTACTACACATGGTTCACGCATATTTCAGTATGGTACAATAAGAAAATTCACCAAGTAACTTTCTTGGTAACTGGACATGGCAACTACTGACTTTGGAAATCACCACAAGTAAAAGTATGTAACGATAAAAGTTCTCATTGGATCAAGAAGTCAACACATTTACGAGCAATACAATTTTGTATTTGCACATTCTAAGCTAGGCTAATATTAGGTAGTCTGTGTGTATTCGTAGTCTCATTCACACATACACAGTAAACTACATTGTATATACAGTATATATATATATATATATATATATATATGGATGAAAATGAACACAATATCATGCTCAAATAGAAATAAATTTCTACCTCATACTTGGGATTGAACCCTTGCGCCTTCATATATATATATATATATATATACATGTGTGTGTATGTGTGTGTGTGAGAGAGAGAGAGAGTTTATTTGTGTAGTACTGCCTTCCATAACATTGTTAATGTGTTCGAAGAAACCAGACGTAAGGTGATTTTTTACGCACTTGGAATTTTATCTCCATAAAGTGACACCTGTTTCTTATACACATAATAAATACTAAAGTTTCTTTGTGACATACAGGTACTGAACAGTCTTTTATATATAAGAATTGAATTAAATCTCAACAGAGAGAGAGAGAGAGAGAGAGAGAGAGAGAGAGAGAGAGAGAGAGAGAGGACACAACGAAGAAGGTTATGGTACAATAAACTGCAATATTAATTATATTAATGCATTAATAATGGTCACTTCACCTTGAAGTTATTATCTGTTCTGCTTATTGGACTCGAAAGAAGAAGGGGTTGGAACCGAGGAATTAATTGTTTCAAGTAGGAGGATGATATGGTTGGTGGTCAATATGATACCGTAATTGTTGTACTCATTATGTGAGGTCAATTTCCATCAAATTTAGTATCGGTGAAAGTAGTTCTTCTGCGTCAAGATCTGGTGATGACTGCAGTTTTCGTTTTACTACTTTTACTAGAAGCTGGACATTGCTCCTTTTATTGCCGTCGAGAAATGTCTTATATGGCAGGATTATATCTTTAATATCACTAGTTATTTTAGCAAAATTGTCTTCTGAGGGATCATAAGACTGAAAGATTGACAAACGGTTTGGTAAATGGCAAAATCCCCGCTGGATATATTTCGATGTTCTTCAATTTTCTGTTTCCACTATAATTCCAACAGTTATTCGTTTGCTAGTGGTTACTTGTTAGTCTCCATCATCTGTTCAGAAAATTATTTCAACTCCATCTGCATTTCTTCACACACGGATACTAAATTTCTTAAAATTTCCTTTCAAAAGGTTTAACATCATGTATGAATCGAGTTATATTTTTTTTTTCATACACCATTCATTGCTGTTTGGGTAAATTGTCCGATGATATATGCAGCCCTTCCAAAACTCACGGTTTTTCAAATTTTTCTTCGAAAGTATCATCAAATGTGTTGGCGTAATGTTCGCCATGAATTGTAGGCTGCCGATTGAATATCGCTATGATGCCTTGGTCCATGGGTTGTACGAGAGAAGTGGTGCAGGGTAAAAGAAAGCAACTTTTACATTCGACTCTGTTGTTCAGATGCGTGATATGTCTGGAGACATTAACAATTGGAAAATAAGTTTCTTTACCCTACAATACTCATTGACTGATGGTACAAAAATGCCATTGAAGCCTTCTTTGAAAATGGCCATGTGTCTGACCCGTGCTAAATCACAGGAAGCGTGGTCGTCGAGATATTCCTGAGGGTCAGCGGCTTAAGATTATGGACACTAACAATGGCTTAAGCTGGAAATCACTAGTAATATTACCCCCTAACATTGATGATATTCTATCTTTGACTACCTTGATATCTGGTATAAATTTATCTTATTTAGCAATAAATGAACGATTAAGCGTTCACATTCAAAATAACAGTCTCGTCGAAAATGATCTCCAGCGGATTTTGTTTCTTTATTCTTTTTTATCTATGAGTTTTTTTTTTTCAGATTCGGTATCATCAGCAGCCACATTTTTTTCCTGAATTTAAATATTTTGAGAAGTAGAGTTCTTCTTGAGCCTATAAAACCACTCATTATTCGCGGCAAATGAACTGTCCTTTTCTAGTTCACAGTCGAATGATTTTACACAAGTCCTCAAAAGAAATGCCTTCTCTTGAACTGGCATTTTGGTCGAAGGAATTTGATTACATTATACGTCTGTCTGTATCCTAAGGAATAATAGCCTTTGCATTTCATGATAGATCGTGAGTATTTTATGCCTGGCTCGGACAATGGTAACCAAAGATAGGCTATCATATTAATTGTTGGAGTTTTTGATGACGAAACCCTTTCAGTCACGTTTTGAGCGATGCTGTCTTTATCATAGATAGTGGTTGATACCATTGTCCGAGCCAGGCGTAAAATACGTACAATGGTTATCCTTTTTTCACCCATTTCACGAGCTTAACTTTCTAGGGAGACGTGACTGAATTATGATGATATTACTGAGATACAAAAATTAGCACACACAACAACGAGAAAAAAAGCTGAATCATTCCAAAAGTTATTTGTGACTGCATTTTGCATTTCACTAGGTCAGGATCCTTGTGTTCATTTTAAAAGAGTTTTTTTACCTTACCTTTTAATATTTACTTTAAAAGTCTTAAAATAAGCATTAGGCATATCAGGCAATTACTATCCATTAACGAAGTAACAAAGTAACAAATTCAATAGTAGGCCTACTTCTCTCGGGATAAAGTCACACTTTGGAACCAACCTATGCCCACTTACTTTGTTAAAGTATTCCCTATTTCAGGTGATTCCTACATTTTCCCAATCAAACTTCTGACAATCTTCTTCTGTGCAGTCTTTTAATGATTTAGAAGAAATTGGGTTTCCCTATTTAACTTCTTTCTCAATTACAAATTTTTCACTATGTTTATGTAGTGTTAGGATGGTTGTACTTCCGGTATAGATATCCTTAAGTGTTCTAGTATAAAATTTATCTATTCCTTATCTTTGAAGGTTTTATTGCTGCTGAAGAATTGGCAGAATCAAAAGCTTTCTCATGATCTATAAATACCATACGTAGCGGTTTGTCATTCCCTGTTCATTTTCCATTAGCTGGTTTTATACACACACACACACACACACACACACACACATATATATATATATATATATATATGTATGCATGTGTGTGCATGAGCGTATGATTATATGTATGTATATATATATATATATATATATGCATGTGTGTGCATGAGTGTATGGTTATATGTATGTATATATATATATATATATATGCATATGGATAAATATTAACACAACATCGTGTTCAAATAGAAATAAATTTCTACCTCATACTTGGGATCGAATTGTGTCACGTGGTGGGACGGGAAGTCGGGTAAAACTCGCTGGTAAGAGACTGATGTCTCGCCAGGTAAATCATGGACTGCTGGGTAGCAGTTAGGTTCCGATATCTTTTATGGCCTCTCGTGGCATGGGTGGTTTCGACCTAGCCTTTCATTAGAAGGGGCCAGCGTTCGATCCCAAGTATGAGGTAGAAATTTATTTCTATTTGAATACGATGTTGTGTTGATATTTATTCATATTGACTCATTAAGGGTAATTTGAATGAATTACTACCAATTGTGTCACGTGGTGGGACGGGAAGTCGGGGAAAACTCGCTGGTAAGAGACTGATGTCTTGCCAGGTAAATCCTGGACGGCTGGGTTGCAGTTAGGTTCCGATTTCTTTTATGTCCTCTCTTGGCATGGTTGGTTTCGACCTCGCCTTTCATTAGAAGGGGCCAGCGTTTGATCCCAAGTATGAGGTAGAAATTTATTTATATATATATATATATATATATAGATATACAGTAAATATATATTCATATATATATATATATATATATATATTTATATATATATATATATATATATAGATATACAGTAAATATATATTCATATATATATATATATATATGTATGAATACATCTCTCTCTCTCTCTCTCTCTCTCTGTCTCTCTCTCTCTCTCTCTCTCTCTCTCTCTCTATATATATATATATATATATATATTATATTTATATGTATACACACCCATATATATATATATATATATATGTATATATATATATATATATATTTTTATGTATACACACATATATATACATATATATATAATATATATATATATATATATATGTATATATATGTATATATATATATATATATATATATGATATATATATATATATATATACACACACATATATATATATATATATGTATATATATATATATATATATATGTGTGTGTGTGTGTGTGTGTGTGTGTGTTTGTGTGTGTGTGTATTGTTTATATGTTTTTGCATATAATGATTTGTATGCGTATTTTTCAACTGGTTCCACTTATCTGTAAAAGTAGTGTTTTTTTATGTAAGGATACCTTGATGCACACAGAACAGTCATTTCTCTAAAATCTGATTATGTGTATGAATGAAACTGAAAGTTCTTTATGAGTTTCATCCCTTCCTTCCCTCCTTAATCTATCCTTCTAATCCTTTGTTCTCCTTTCCCATTGTTTGTGTCTCATTTCGTTCTAATCTCGAGTCTTTGATGTTTAATTTACATGCAGATCACAGTTTCTCCTCGTTTCCTATCATTCCCCCTTTTACAAGAATCTTCCTCTCCCTCCGTTAATATCTTTTGACCTCTTTTCTTCACCGTAACAGTTTTTTTTTCTATTTGTACGCATATATTCCCACTCGTTCCTTGCAGGATTGGTTGCAATATCAAATTCTCTTATTTCCTCGGCGTTTAGATGTTTTCTTACTGTAAGTTGTCGTTCTATTTTGCATAATGAATTTCCTTTATATTGCTTACATGAAAAAACAAAAAAATGAACATATCGTGAAGCTAATATCATTGCATATAGCATATCCTTATAGCATATCCTGCTTTTCCCAATAGGGTTGTAGCTTAGCAAGTAGTAATAATAATAATTGTAATTATGGCATGGAATAAGAATTTCATACAATACTGTTGCATTATATGCAAGTATCATCTAAATTAAAGAATGATATATGGTTTTCAAAGGAGTTAACCGATAAAATACAGCCCTTTTGCAGTGGCGTATCAATGAGATTCTGTTCAGTTGTCATGAGCCTGAAGTTATCCCGGCACAGAATCAAGGACAGTAAAGGGAATATCATAGAGTAGGCTTTCTTTACCTGATCAATTCCAACTATTGCAAATGAAGTGAGCAATTTGGTAAAGCAAAGGATCCTCCAAATTCTATCTCCATATTTCACGTTTTGAATGTTTTCATTTAATTTTTGTTGTTAATTTTCTTTTTAATTCTCCATATCTTTTTATTGTTTCATAGTTATCAGTAGAAAATATATTGCTTGTTCATAATTCATTTCCTCACAGTCAGAGGATTTATTTTTTTTTGTAAAGGATGATGGATTGAGGAATAATTTATATATGAAATCTATATCATTGTTGATATACTGTACACCTGGCTGAGTATGTCAAAATTATAATATGGCTAATCCAAATAGGATTTTTCACACATTTTCGAAAGCCAAGTTTTGGTCGTGTAATAAGTGTAAAAATTCATTTAGAAATATAACTTACAGAACATATGAAAGACCTTCTAAACCAGACATATGAAATACGACTTTTACTTAGGACTAGAATTATGATCGGGGAGTTAAAGCGGCTGTATATCTTGCATTGTCTAAGATTTGTTAAAAAATTTATTTTACTTATTTATTTTAATGTAGTAGGTTGGCCTGGGCACCCGCCACCCATTGAGATACTACCGCTAGAGAGTTATGAGGCCTTTGGACTGTCCAGACAATACTATATTGGATCCTTCTCTCTGGTTAGGGTTTATTTTCCCTTTGCCTACACACACTGAATAGTCTGGCCTATTCATTACATATTCACCACTGTCTTCATACACCTGACAACATTGAGATTAGCAAACAATTCTTCTAAATCCTAGGGGTTAACTACTGCACTGTAATTGTTCAGTGGCTACTTTCCTCTTGGTAGGGTAGAATACACTCTTTAGCTATGGTAAACAGCTCTTCTAGGAGAGGGACACTCCCAAATCAAACTATTGTTCTCTATTTGGGTAGTGCCATAGCCTCTGTCCCATGGTCTTCCATTCTCTTGGGTTAAAGTTCTCTTGCTTGAGGCTACACTCGGGCACACTATTCTATCTTATTTCTCTTCCTTACGTTTTGTAAAAAAAAAATATAGATTATATAAGAGATATTTAATTCAATGTTACTCCCCTTGAAATATTTTATTTTTCCTTAAGTTTCCTCTCCTCGCTGGGTTATTTTCCCTGTTGGAGCCCCTGGGCTTATAGTATCCTGCTTTTCCAAATAGGGTTGTAGCCTAGCAAGTAATAATAATAATAATAATAATAATAATAATAATAATAATAATAATAATAATAATAATAATAATAATAATAATAATAATAATGTATTGGCATTGGATTACCAAAGTTGCTCTGCTTTCTTCTGTATTTAGTATGCTACGTGTTTGCATAGACCTGCACTTCATCAGTTGAATAAGAGTCTCCATGATTGGTCCTACCCTAGACTAGACCTAGGCCCTATATGAATAAATGAGCACTGGCTAAGGTAAACTACATCCGATATGTTCTATCCTTACCTTTCCTTTCCATCGGTAACAGTGTGAACATTTTGTTATTTCTAGGTACTCCCAAGATCTAGTAGATCTTGGGTAGTCCATTCTCAAGTATTGATATACACAAAGCCAACTACTTATTTCACATACTGCAACAACATTGCTGATGCAGGGGTGTGTAGCCAATTCAAAAGAGGAGTCACTAGTCAAGAATCTTATGTTAGGGAGGTCCGCACATAGAGGCCTCAATACAAAATTAGTTTTGTATTTTTAACTGATGAAAAATGTTATGTAGTTACAAAAGGCTTCACAAGACATGAGAATGTAATATATATATATATATATATATATATATATATATAAATAAAGATACTTCTTTGATCTATGTCAAGATAATTATATCAAGAACTAAGATTCTTTATATTTCCATCGTTAAGAAAAAAACTGTTGATTCCTCACCCAGCTACCCTTTTGAATTTGATATGGATATTTCTCGTGGAGGAATTATATTAGATATCTGTAATACACATGTTAGATAACTGTGTACCTAATTGATGGCAGTATCCTAACCTTCGGTATGCAACCAAATGAAAACCTAATCTTGTAGAATGGCTGACTTTGAATTTATTGAATGGTTGATGAGGCAACACCTAAGGTGCTTTCTAAGAGTCCATCAGTTGGTGAACACCGAAATTTATTCTTAATCAGGTTCATTTTCGAAAAGAGCTGTTCACATACTTAGGTGCTACCAAACACTGCCATCAACTTTCTTGCGTGACTAGATAGTTTGGGATATTTTGTGTTTGATAAATTTTGTTTATAGAATAGATATATGGAGCTACCACCAAACCTATTTCTTAGTTCATTTTTGAACTGCAGTTCAATTATGTCAATTTGCATATCCTCTGTACTATTTTCCAACAGTTCAATAGCTAGCGAGTGTTTTCTGAGGACTTGGAATCTCATTGAAGATTCTTCTTGTAGAGCTGTCAACCTGACACATTTTTTCAGACACTGCTCATTGCTTATTGCGTAGTTGTTTAATGTTTGGAAGTGGGCTGTGTTTTGATTTCTTATCTGTGATTCGCCCAACCGTAATTCGGTCTGAAACCCTTTGATCAGGGAAAACTTGTCATTATTGAGTTGATCCTTCCCTTGAAGCATAACCTTCAGGGTACTGAGGTGGTCTGTTATACCTACCAAAAATGCCAAATCACACTTCCATTTATTATCATTCATTTCAGGAATAGAATTACCTTTCATGTCTACGAGGAGCACAATTTCATTCAAAAGTTCATATGCTATTTTCAGCATTATTGCCTTATATATCCACCTGACTTCACGAAAATACTTCATTTCCCAGTATTGTGGTTCAGTATCTGCCAGTAACTCTTTAAACTAATGATGGTCCAGACCTTTTGACCCGATAAAGTTGACTGCTTTCACAAGAACATTGGTTACGTGGGGAAAATTTATTGTCTTTGCACACAAAGCTTCCTAGTGTATAATACAGTGCAGGGAAATAAGCGAAGACGAGTTAATATTTTAAAACTCCATTCTACTCTTCAACAATCCTACCAGACGATTCTTTTTACACACCATCGCAGGAGCCCCATCTGTTGTAATACAAACTAAATTCTTGTAATCCAGTCCAAACCTAGGTCACACAAGTATTATTCTTGATGGTTGGAGGCTACAGTCTCTCTCTCTCTCTCTCTCTCTCTCTCTCTCTCTCTCTCTCTCTCTCTCTCTCTCTCTCTCTCTCTCTCTCTCTGCCGACGATACGACATTTTAGGAATCTAAGTAATTAAGGTTTAGTAAATTCTCAGCTAGGCAGTTGGCTCCATGGGGCACATTGTATGCTATTAATTTGTGGAGGGTCGCAACGCAATGAGAAGTCTTGCGGGCTGCATGCAGAGACCTGGGCTAAAGACTGAAGTAAACAAGCAGTGGACGACAATCGCATGATGTATTACCATGTGTTGCTGCCTCGCCTTACTAAAGAGGGTGAATTCCCGCGCCAATTCAACCTACGTTACGTTATTCCCTTTATTGACTTTGGACCTGAACCTACATAATAAAATCTTTGTGGGATTTTCGTATAAATATAACTGAAAACCTACATATGGACTTCCACTAACAAATTATGCTTTCTGAGTGTGATTGTGAACCAGTTAATTAACTAGTTAATAGCTACTATCACGATATCTGTGCTGTCTGTAACTGAAAACCAGTTTCCGTCTACAAATTCTACAAAATATTAGCCAGTATGAATTTTGTGGATAATAGGCTATTTACTTCTTATTTCCTTCAACACTAATATTCAATTATGTGTCAATAAGCAAATGAGTTATTTTAGCATTTATTTTTCCATATCAGCGGGTCCCATGTAGGCTTATGACACTGATTATGAGACTCAAACTGAATAATATGAAAGACACCCATCGGACTTCGTAAAATCTTCATCTTTGCAATAGAAATATTATTTGTATGTTGAAGAGAATAGGACATGGCATTTATTGACTCATTAAACACCAAAAACCGCTAGCATTTTATTTAATGTTACGTCCAGTGTTGTATTGTACCTTTCCTTGGGTTTATTTTCTTGCTGTATATTTAGTCTAAAATATTTGTGTCAGTACCAGTTGACTTTCAGCTTGTATTTACCATTCATCTCTGTCATTTGTTCAATGTTCTGTGTATGTTACAGTATATAGTATTTATTACCAATTCCTTCTCCTAAAGGGTTTTGGGATTTTAACGTAAATTCTCAGTACACATTTGATTTATGCTATTTATATAAAGATGTGTTTACTCTATCAAAGCATCAAGATTAAAGTTTTGCATTTATATTCATCTGTTGTTTAAACTCATTTTAGTGAAGTATCATTCACAGTATCATTAAAAATGTCTTTAATTTTCAATTGATATTGATAAATGAAATGATGCATGGGAGTTCAGTCCGGCAACTCTTTTACTTGTGGTGATTTCTTATTGTATGGAACTCAATGCTAGTATGAGTTATGACTTCCGTCCAGTACTAAGTTACTGTTGTGATGCTGATTAAAACATTTGCATATAAAATACATATTACATTATAGAGGGTAGTGCTGAATAGACTCGGAATAGCCTAAAATAGTAATGCTATTCCACTTACCTAATAACTTTTATATTCCAAAATAAAAAGTCTCATATTTTTTTTTTTTTTAGAATTATACAAGCTAGGAATCTTTAATTTTTGAAATGGCATATGGAGGTTCTTAATTTATTAATGTCTTTTTAATGACTAGTTGGGTTTTATAAATAACTTCATTGACTATTTGATGATCAATTACCCACCCTTCCTCAGATTCTGCAATTGGCTATTTTCATATCCTCAGGAGTGATTAATCTCTTATAAAAACAGGATATAATCCCACTGCTTTTGCTATGAATAATGCATTTCAACTGAAAATGGTTACACTGAGTCATTGAACTGTTCATGATAATTTTTTTTCTTCCTTCAGTGCATCTATCAAACTCATAACATGCAGTTTTGACATTTACTACATCCTGTATTTAGTTTCTAATTGAGAGCATTGGATAACTTGTGTGAAAAATTCATCTGTTAAACTTCTGATGAGTGATCATCCTGATATACTCGCCTTTATTTTGAAATAGCACACTGTACAATAGGCTGGAAATCAGTCTTGATCTTTCAATCCTAGATGCCCACCAGGTTTTTTTATTTATCATTATTTTTTTTTGTAACGTTTGATCTTGCCAAAACTTTCTTACATGTAGGATGTTGTATATCAAAAGATAAATTGAATTATTCTTTAATTAAGTCGGCCGTTACTCTTTAAAAGTGAGTGATATTCAACAGTGCCATGTACAATCCTAATGGACAGCTTAGCATATTATCGCCAATAATAGAAACAAATTCCTCAAACAGAAATACTTATTGTCCAAAGAGTAACTAGAACTGTTATCTTACAAATAAATTTTAGATTATAAAGTCTAGTATCCCGGATGTACTTCTGCCGCTAACAGCGTACACTTATTTCAGATGTAGTTACCAGGCACATAATTAGAAGAGAAAAGTAATTAACAGGATTAAATGTATAAAAAGGCTACGAGAATAGGCAGCTTCATCATGTCAGTTTGAAACTCATATAAGCTGCTTGATTGTCTATTAGAAATAAATAAGAGTAAGAACACAGGTTTCCTGTTGGGCAAGAATGAAAGAATAGTTTTAGTTTAGACAAGGAAGAGATTGATTGGATCAAGTGTTTATTGTGAAATAGTTATTTGTAAAGTTTGAAGGTAAAAGGAGAAGCCAGTGGGTTGCATGTATGAACTTTGATAAATGTTATGATTGAGTCAATAGCAATGTAATCTGTAGAAAACTGAGATTTCCAGTTATAGATAAGCTGTTCAGAAAAACTAGATGATTTTTTGATGGAAGTGAAGCATAAAAGTTACTGACTTGATGTAAAAGTTGGTTTATGCAGTCGGCTAAGAATTTTTGTATTCTCATCTTTATTTAGAGTAAGGTCAGATGATATGATACAAATATAAGGTTAGGATACCATTAATTCAAAAGATGTATGAAAAGAGAATATAATATTAACAAAATATATGTTCATACCAACTCGTTAACAATCAAACTGTTTGTCAAGTCTGAGGGTGGTGTACTGCACGTGTCATACACGCTCGTGCGCTTTTTATTTTATTTATTTATTTATTTTTTTTTTTTTTTGTAATTTTTTGTAGTTATCGCTCTCCCCTTGCACTGATAACCTGTTTATGCCTGTATCTATTTGTATCAATCTGTTTACATTTTTGTAACTTTATTTCAACAGACAGCGAGCTTTTATAACAAGATTATCAGTGAAAAAAGGTCACAAAAATTCAAATAGATTGATACAAGCATATGCAGACATAACAGGTTAATTATCAGTGTGAGGGGAGAGCAATAATGACAATATACAAGAAAAAAATAAATACCGTTACAATGTACGAGCGTGTGTGATACACCTGCGGTGTATTTTACATCTAAGACTATCCAGATTTTTATTAATCTGATATGTTGTTTTCAGTATTTATACTTTTATTTATCAGTGTACCTTTTATGCTTTAAATATCCACTTGCTAAATACAGTAACATTCACAGAAGGGGCAATCCTATAAGATGCAGTCCATGAGGCATAGATAAGTAGCCCCAGCATTATGAAGGCCAGAACAGGAGTAATTGAAGGTGTATGTACTGAAGGGGGGTTGATGGCAGTCTTGGGGATTTCTTCTGGAAATACCCCTTCAGGAGGTCGAAAAATGAGAAAATCTTCACTTTGTGCAAGTGGGAGGTCACATTGGTG
>NC_090760.1:25970625-25973125 GCF_036898095.1 Palaemon carinicauda
TGGAATATATTTACCGGTATATTTTATCATAATTACTTTATCTTTTAAATTTAGTACGTCAAAAACATTGCTTAGGAGTGTAGTTACATATTATCAAGCAAGGATATATGTTTCCGTTTGTGATATGTAATCAGTTGTGCTTTAAGTTTGAATCTCATATGTGACCGTGATCCATTGAGAAACTACTGCTAGAGTTATTGGGCACTTTGACTGTCCAGATGGTATTATATTGGATGCCTCTCTGGTTACGGCTAATTTTTCGTTTTCCTACACATATACCGAATAGTCTGGCCTATTCTTTACACATTCTTCTCTTTCACCATACATCTAACCACATGAAAATGACTGAATAATTATTCTTCACTTAAGGGTTCAGCTTTAAGTAATTGTTCATTGGCGATATCCACTTATGATGGTAGATAAGACTCTTTATGTATGGTAAGCAGCTCCTGTAGCAGAGGGAAACTACTAAATTAAACGTTTTTTTTCCAGTCTTGGGTAGTGCCATAACCTGTGTACCGTAGTTTTGTACTGCATTAGGTTAGAGTTCTCTAGTTTGAGGGTACACTCAGGTACACTGTTCTATGTTTCTTTATTTCCTTGCCTCAATGGGCTATTTTTTTTCTGTTGGAACCCTTGGGTGTATATTATATGCTTTTCCAACTAAGATTGTAGCTAATAATAATAATAATAATAATAATAATAATAATAATAATAATAATAATAATAATAATAATAATAATAATAATAATAATAATATGTTTTTCCAGAAAATATAAAATGTTGAAAAAACCAATATCTATTATGGTTAATATCGATTTCTTAATGTTGTGTATGGCAAGATATTTCACCATAGCAAAAAACTAAATCTTGAATAAGTATTTTAACTCTTTGTACTCTCATGATTAACAATTATAACTTAATTGTAAAACGAGAATGAAAGCAATGACATGCATTAGTTAAAAACTTCTAAAGATTATATCCATGGAATTAAGAAATTACAATTGCTATACAAATAATAATTCCTATCAGAGCGCATGATTTATGTTTCTAAACTTGGTTTGAAGAAATTGTTTCTTTAACATATATTAAAATGCACTTTCTATCTTATGCCTTCAAGAGATGTTTAATAAATGGTAATATTTATCCAGCAGTATATATGAATTATTTTCGAAAACAACAAAGCAGAATGAAGCAATTTAAGATAAATATCGGTATTGGTAAAACAAACAAAGAAACCGAATTCTTAAGCGGATAATAGTGCAATTTCCGCTCAAAGCACACAATGGAAAACTGATAGAAGGCATTTATTACACTCGGGAATGTGTAAACAACGAGGATAAAATGTTAGTAATAGATACAGTATTGGATAAACATTTGTTGCCTCATACATGGTTAATCAGATACTTTGTGATACAAGTCTGATGTTATTTGAATGTTATCATATCTGGCAAAGCTCATCTTCAGTATTAGCATTAGTATGTCAATACTGTGTTTAACGGGAATATATTAGGTATCATGTTCAGGAATAATATATCTGAGACATACATCTTCTCGAAATTTTTTTTTTTGAATAATCTACTCTTTTAATTTGTTATTATTTCATGGAGGAGAAATTTATATAATCTATTGTTGGATGGAAGCAGAGAATATACTTAAATCCATCTCCATATTTCACATGAAGGATATTGTGCATCACATTGTTGTATAATTTTCTTTATAGATATTGTTGATGCTAGAACGTCCTTGTAAGTATAGATATATGGGAGCAACTGAGCTATGTGAACTTCATTATTTTCATAAAATAAATTGTGATGGGAAAATAGGTAGACTTGAAATGATGAAGCCTAAAGATCATATGACAAGGTTCTTCATCTATTTCCTTCCTATTCCAAAAGGTAATTTTCTTTTCATCCCTCATTGCTTAATCCTCGCTGCTCTTCCATTCGTATAAGAAAATAGAGAGATAAAAAGAACCCCGATAGCTCGTTTACTTTCACATCTAAAATCCCTCTCGGCTTATAGAGTTAATGGAATCAATAGTTGATTTCACTTCAACATTTCTGGGCCACTTCACTTGAAAAGAAAAATGGGACCTCGCTTTTCGAGGGGCATCGCTTTAGGGTTTATAGCAAAGGGTGTAGGTCTCGAGCTTCTATAATAACCTCATTATTTTCTTTTTGAAGGCAAAGGGGATCCTTAAATGGAAGAGAGTCACGGATATGAAAAAGAACTGGAGGGAAAGAAGATTAAAAGTAAGATCTAAATATTTCATGTATTTCACATTTTATTATAGTGTGGTTTGTGATATGCCTCTCTCTCTCTCTCTCTCTCTCTCTCTCTCTCTCTCTCTCTCTCTCTCTCTCTCTCTCTCTCTCTCTCTCTCTCTCTCTCTCTCTCTCACACACACACAAACAAAGAAACATACATACACACAAACACACACACACACACACACACACACACATATATATATATATATATATATATATATATATAT
>NC_090760.1:25980625-25988125 GCF_036898095.1 Palaemon carinicauda
AAAAAACAAGGCAATTAAGATGTCACATTCAATTCTATTTTTCAGTCATGGTATACGACCATTTAGATAAAATATTTGGGAGGTATAATTCCTTAAATTCACTTTTGTTAAAGGGGAAGTATGTAAAGGTGTTAATTTTTCTTTACAGAGTCATAAGCAAACTCAGTGACATTGTTCGGCTTTATTTGATTTATTATAATTTAGGTAGAAAAACAAACTTTGCTTTTTAAGTAACAGAGTTGCAAATGGTGGTGTTGCAGGAACACACCCACACACTTTTACAAACCCATTACTAGTAAAAATATAGCATACAGCTGTGATTTCATTTTTTCATGTGTAGCTTAGAGGATCACCCATCGTTGTGATTCCATTTTTTGTCTAGTATATAGGATCACCCACCATAGTGATTTCATTTTTTTTATGTCTAGCATACAGGATCACCCATCGTTGTGGCTCCATTTTTTTACGTCTAGCATATAGGATCACTCATTGTTATGATTCTATCTTTTATGTCTAGCACAGATTACCCATCGTTGTGATTCTATTTTCTTGTGTCTAGCATACAGGATCACTCATTGTTATGATTTTGTCTTTTATGTCTAGCATATAGGATCACCCATCGTTGTGATTCCAGTTTTTATGTTTAGCACACCGGATCGTCCATCGTTGTGATTCCATCTTTTTTTAAGCATAGCATACAGGATCACCCATCACTGTGATTCCATTTCTTATATCTAGCATTCAGGATCACCCGTCGTTGTGATTCCATTTTTATGTCTTTTGTGCAAGATCACCCATCGCTGTGTTTCCATCTTTTTTTTCTTTTTATGTCTAGTGTACAGGGTCACCAATCGCTCTGATTCCACGTGAATCTTGCTGTTTCGTTGTTTTGGATGCCTTGCAACCAGATAGCCTATGTGCACCCCATTGGCGTGCACCCTGTTTTTCTAGTTAGGCTATAATTCAATTATTTGCAAGGCTTGCTATTCGGCAATAGTTCTTTTCTGGAATGTATTTTTACAGCTAGTGTGCATTCTGCTCAGCTTCATCCTTAACTTTCCCTCTGTGTAAATCTTGCATGGGCTAGAGCGTTTTCCCATCCGTGTAATTTCTTGCATGGTCAACACCATCGATTGAGCTGTTGTGTTTGGTCTGGTCGCTATCTCCATAGGGAATTGGCAAAATGACTGCCGTTGAGATCCGTGAGTTTGTAAACTTTGCAGAACAACAAGGCTATGAGGGAGACGCATATAAGCTATGTGCGAGAACTCACAAATGAAGCGAAGGCCCGGGGAAGAACAGAGCAAGACAGGATGCGGTATGCGAGAAAAAGAGTGAGAGCGCATTAATTAAAGGTGCGGAAATGGGCATTCGATTGGCACAGCTCAATAACTCACCACCTCAAACCACTGTTGCTAAAGTCCAGCAGGAAAATCACAGGGAGGTCCAGTTTATTGAAGGTGTCACCAAGGAACTCTCTACAGTGGAGTTGAAGGTAGCCATGCCCCAGTTCAGCCTGGGCATACAGCAAGTGCCCCTCAGGTGCAGGAGGGCTACCAAGCCAGAGCCCAAAACTGTGATGACGCCATCTGCAGAGGAAGGCAAATGGCTAGGTGACATTGACCTTGGTGAGATAGCTTGATTAAGTGAGGAGGGCCAGGAGTCCACCTCTTTCAGCCACGAGTCTGAGCCTAGTACCCGCGAATTCTCTTCAGATGTAGTTGTGCTAGTTACCACCACTGGTGATAGGGCTACCTCAAACACCAGGCCAGAGGTCTCAGAGCAGACAAAAGGGGAATCACCCTTCAGCCCAGACACTCTAAGAACCCAGACAGACCTCATCATATACCAGCTGTTGTACGAGCACTGGGAACTACAGGGCAGCCACCTCCTCGAATGAGGCAGAACTAAATAATCTCGCTTAGAAGAACTCCCTGCTGAAGAATGAGGGGCTCCTCAAAATCACCTGAGGATCTCACGATCCCATTAAGGTCTTGCGCTGGCAAGTAGTTGTACCCGGTAGGTAACCTGAGGTTGTCGGTGCTATGCATAGCCCATGAGGGACTTGGAGGACAAGTTGGTGTAAAGCATACTACCCAGCTGATCCAGCATTGGATCTAGCTGGGCTTGCACAGGATTGTCGAGGCTTACGTAGCCTCCTGTCATCCTTGCTAATTCACACGCTATCTTGAAGTTGTTCCAACTAGAGGTGATGCAGGCAACGCTGCCAGAGAACTGATGCATTTCTTTTATAGGTTTGGCTTCCAAGCTACACTACAGTTGGACAAGGGCTTCTACCTCATGGCAGAAGAGTCATAACCTCTGACCACATTTGCAACTCATTTTTGGCTTCACCAGTGGCAAGTGAGGCCATTAGGTCCTAAGAGCAAACCTAGCTGCTTCCAGAAACTAATGAATAAGGTGCAAACAAGAATTCCCAACTGGGTGATTTACTTAGATGGCATCATAAATTTCCTCCAGACATGGGAAGAACCCCAAACTCTAGGGAAGGAACTCTTAGGCATGGGCTTATCTCTTGAGCATATTGGATCCTACAATGCTGACCATGGGTTCCCACTGACAGTCATAACGGACCATAATCCACTTATCAACTTAAGGTGGGGCATAAAACTCCAGAGCTACAACTGGAAGGTTGAGTGCATAAAAGCTCAGATAATAGAGTAGATGTGCTCTCCCGGCATTAGTTCTCAATGCATAGTGCCATGTCCATAACATGTAGCCATAGTCAGTAAGTTAATATAGGTTGTATGAAAAAACATTATTTTGGCCTTGGTGTCTTCCCAGGTTGATAAACTTGAGGAGCCATCTTGGCCTCATTGGGTTACACTTAATTCAATTTTTATAGATTTATTTTATCACTTGCATATTGTGATCTGACAATTTGCTTTAATTTTCATGTGTTCCGCTGCACTATACCTGTGCAAAAGTTATCTGGCCGTTGGATTAGGGTCTTTTTTCAGAATACTTATTGGAGGATTCCTCTTCTTTACATCACTTTCCTTTACACATCTTAAAACCAGAACACCTGAAATTAAACACGGGGTTGGGGGGGATTAGTTTTGCTTTTAAGACCTTGGGGGTCCCGGTTAAAGGTTGTGTTCTTATTAACACTAGAACGGCCACTGATGGTTAACCCCTTAAAACGACCAAGCGGTCAAAATGACCGCACATAAATTTCGATTGCAGTTATGCTATTCTTTTTTTAATTTATAATTCCTAATCTAATTTTGGTAACTTATGATAATTCTACGATAACGGAGAACTGTTCATGAAATAAACAAGCTGTGTTTTATTTAAACCAATGCTATTTAAGGGTACATTTATTTTTGTTCAATAGGGAAACTCAAAATTAAGGAATGAAATAATAAAGATTACAATTGCCATAATAACTAAAAAGGCTGCTGATATTGAAAGAGTATGTGGAAAAAATATTAACATGGATACAGAAAAATACAGGTAGGTTCTATGAACAATATTCACATAAACCCTATTACACATACATAGAAAACGCACACATACACACACACATATATATATATATATATATATATATATATATATATATATATATATATATATATATATATATATATATATATATATATATATATGTGTGTGTGTGTGTGTGTTACACACACACACACACACACACACACATATATATATATATATATATATATATATATATATATATATATATATATATATATATACATATATATATATATGTTACACACACACACGCACATATATATATATATATATATATATATATATATATATATATATATATATATATATATATATATATCTATATATATATGTCTATATATATATGTCTATATATATGTCTATATATATATATATATATATATATATAAATATATATATATATATATATATATATATATATATAAAGATATATATATATAAATATATATATATATATATATATATATATATATATATATGAAGATATATATATATATATATATATATATATAGAAAGATATATATATATATATATATAAATATATATAAATATGAATATATATATATATATATATATATATATATATATATATATATATATATATATATACATATATATATATATATATATATATATATATATATATATATATATATATATATATATATATATATATGTATATATATATATATATATATATATGTATATATATATATATATATATATATATATATATATATATATATATATATATATATATATATATACATATATATGTATAATAATCATCATATTCAGATGAACTTTCTTGATTGGGGATATACTCGTTTTCTTCATCTTCAGATATAGGATCTCCTTCAGACTCAGATTCAGATAGTGTCGACAAATATGTCACAATTTCATCATTCAACAAAGAGCGTTTGTACGATTTGTTTATCATTTAGGACTTCAGGGGAAACTGACTGAAACAATAACACGCCGCCAGACTTACAGGTGCCGGGAATACAAGCTGTAAAACGTTTTGACTGGCGCACCACCATAATTACCATTGTATTGCTCCCTAGCGGTCAAAATGACCGTTCGGTCGTTCTAGGTATTACCTAATATATCTCAAAGGATTATAGCATATTTTAATTTAAACTTATTACCAATATATATCATGAAAAGTTAGGAAAAGTCAATGAGTATCAAGTTTGTTGGGGAAAGACTATAATAGCTCTATGCATCCGAAAATCAAAATGCGGTCAAAATGACCGCTCGGTCGTTCTAGTGTTAAGTAGCCTACAACGGCTTACTTATTTTCATTTTCTATTCTATTTAGTCATTCCTATGTATGGACTATTTGCATATATTTTATATCATTCTATGTATTAATGCAGTGATATTCACTATTTTTTTCATGAGAGCCAAAATTCCAGATCATACACAATATGTGAGCCACATATGCCATAAGCGTCAAGGTTATATATATATATATATATATATATATATATATATATATATATATATATATATATATATATATATATATATATATATATATATATATATAGATAGATAGATAGATATATAGATATATATATATAATATATATGTATATATATATATAAATATATATATATATATATATATATATATATATATATATATATATATATATATATATATATATATATATATATATATATATATATATATATATATATATATATATATATATATATATATATATATATATATATAATCCCCCAAGATTCTCCAGTTCAGGTTCAACTCTAACTTTGCTTGCAGTGAACTCACGATTAGTAAGCAAGAGACTCAATAATAGTTCAACCACTCTAACTCGAGATAGCCATCTCACTTCATATTGCATCACTAATTCTCCATATTCTGTCTCGTATTCAGCCAGTAATTCACGAAACTACTAATGATTTAATGCCCTTGTAACAATAGAATTACCCACCCGAACAACCAGCCGCTTTATACATTGAAGTTCAGTCTTCGAGTTTTACCACAAGTCCCTCCGAGTGAATTATAGAATGGAATGGGGAAAAAATTTGCGATTAACTCTTCTTCCTCATTAGTCCAATGAGACTTTCCTCTTTGCATCTCATTTGGGAGCACCATCATGACACATGCACCCTTTTTTTAGACCATTTCAGGTTATTGTCAGAAAAAGAAAAAACTCTAATGGTGCAGTCTACATGCCTTCCTCTCTAATTTGGCCATATAGAAGTAATAGACACAATAATTCTCTCTTACTTTGAAAATCATGCACAAATACGTAAGAGTGCAACATCAAAAATATCTATGCTTTCGTCAAATGCAATGCTGAGTCATGGAACAGCTGATAGCTTTGCAAGTAACTGACGACAAATGTCATTGCCAATTTCTTCAGTCCTCATAATAGTTGCGTCTGATAGTTGTAAGCCTATGATTCCTTTGAGAATTGCATATTTATTACTGCAAACCCCATTACATTTTTCTGTTCATGCAAAAAAGAAAAAAAGAAAAAAAAAGTCTCTAACAATCTCTGCATCTGTAAAAGTTTTCTTATGTTTAGCCAATATCCATGCAATCTTATTTGTTGCCTCTCAAAGTCTCTGCAACGATGGATGTCCTTTGGATTCGTCTTTGTTCCCCTGCAAGCTGACCGGACAGCTTACGTTCCATTTTTCTCATATTGCTTTTAAGTGGGAATGTCTATTTGAAGATTCCATGAGTAGTACAAAATTGTTCCAAATCGCCAAGTTTGAAATGCGAATATAATTTCTGACAGATTAAACAAATATCATTAATTTATTGAGATACAAATAAAAATCCTTCAGTCCAATTATCGTTGAATTTCCTTTGTGATCCTATATTAGTCTTGTCCGTCTTTTTTTACTCTGTCCTTTACTATTGGAGGCCAGTTCCCTTCCATCAATATGACACGATTCATTTATAGATGGTTGTAGCTCGGTTATTCTTTTCTGTGCTTGCGTTTTATAATAATTTTGTCCATTCTGATTATAACCTGAATATATTCACTGTCTGAATTCCTGAAATATAATAGGCTTAGAACGTATTTCTATTAGCAATCATAATAAAAGAGGAGTGATATGGAAATATGATGAAATTTATATATAATTCTTAGGACTTTTGTCTTATCTTTTTCTCCTGCGAGCCGCCAATCAGATCATTGCGAGCCACCAATGGCTCGCGAGCGCGCAATGAAGATCACTGTATTAATGGATAAAGTAACTACTGCTCTATATATATTTGCATCATACGTATCATCTTTAATACACAAATAGTGTAAAGACAAAGGTATCAAGAGATGGCTATATATACTGCATATATATATATATATATATATATATATATATATATATATATATATATATATATATATATATATATATATATATATATATATATATATAAAATATACATACACACACACACACACACACACACACATATATATATATATATATATATATATATATATATATATATATATATATATATATATATATATATATATATATGTGTGTGTGTGTGTGTGTAAGTGTATGTGTATGGATGTATATGTATTTATATGTATGTATATATGTATATGTATGGATGTATGTACTATGAGTGTGTGTATGTATGTATGTATGTATGTATGTATGTGTATATATATGTATATATATATATATATATATATATATATATATATATATATATATATATATATATATATATATATATATATATATATATATATATATATATATATATATATATATATATATAAGGAGAGAGAGAGAGAGAGAGAGAGAGAGAGAGAGAGAGAGAGAGAGAGAGAGAGAGAGAGAGAGAGAGAGAGAGAGAGAGAGAGAGAGAATAATTTTATAGATTGGTAGATCGATGGATTATTGCCTACCTTTTTGAGAATTTGTATTGGAATGCTGACAGATAGACAGTCGTTAACAACAATGCTGAAGATTATAAAGATA
>NC_090760.1:25995625-25998125 GCF_036898095.1 Palaemon carinicauda
AATAAGAATTAGAGCTGCTTATTCATAAATACCCACCCATAATTGTGTCAACATGATTATAAAAACTAATGAGCACCTGAAAACCAACAAAGTAAGAGTAATAGTAGAAGGTTATAGTATGTCCACTGTAATGTTCCCCAGATATAGGAAAAGATTTTACAAATTGTTCCCTGTATTTACCCACGAATGATAATGTTTTGCATGAGGATCTAGTTGAGATATTTCATCAACTCCCTAACACGGCATCCTTTTTGAATATTCGATAGGTAAAGAACCTTGATGGGGTGATGTTTTAGCAAATTCAAAGGGCAACTTTATTTCATCTCTTACAGAATATGAAGATGTTTGGCTGCTTATTACAGGAAAGCCTGCATTTTTTCATATTCTGACCAGAAGTTTATCACACATTGATCTTTCAATTATGAGTTCATATTGGAAAATTTGCTTAAAAGTGGTTATGCATAAATTAATATTATCCTTGGAAATAGTGTTCTAATGTGATACAAAGACTACTACAGAAAAACCTGAAAAAAAATATATTAGAAAAGAAAATACAGAATTAGGTGATACGCAAAGCAATGCAAGGGAGTTCCACAGTGTAGATGACTCCATTGACTTTTTCAATACGACCCTTCTTACAGCAAGAACTCTATCCCCAAAACTAAAGCTCTGTTTCGATGGCATGCAGTACCTTGGTGGTCCCTAGAACTTACAATCCTTCAGAGATATAAAAAGGTTCCTAACTGACCATTATACAAGTAGATACCATACAGAGGAGAATGGGACAACTGCCTTTTCTTTGGTGGGGTCTTAGATTCTTCTGGGATTGTTATAGTATTTTCTAGGTTCAGGAATAATAATAATAATAATAATAATAATAATAATAATAATAATAATAATAATAATAATAATAATAATAATAATAATAATAATAATAGTAATAATAATAATAATAATAATAATAATAATAATAATAATAATAATAATAATTAACTAGACTGCGACTGGCTAAAGCCAGTGGCGGAGGATTCCCCTGCAAAATAGGTGTGGAAATGCTTTTGTCAATCAGTAAAGGATATTGCTTAAAGGTTTATTGGCCTAATGACCCCCTAACTAAATTTTGAGTTATGTTAACAAACTATTCTAAAGCAAATTATCTGTATGATAGTAGGTATATGGAGGTAAAACATAGGCAAAAATGACAAATATAGAGAAATTGATCTTTGAGCTTGAAGACAATGGGCACTTACAAGGTCATGTGAGTGTCACGGGTTAAATATGACCCCATATTCTGAAAGAGCATGTGCGAATGGGACATGGGTGTTGGGGGGGGGGGTTGTTGACAACAAAACATCACTTTTAGCCCAAGTCAAATTTTTTCTATGAAATAGCCATATAACAAAAACAGTAGCATTCTCCTAAAAGGGAATCCTAATAATAATAACGGTGTAGCTAAGCCCTACTCAGCTCGTTTTCCGTTTTTAAGGGCAAAACAAGGAAAAGCAGCCAAAGTATGGTAGACTACAATAAAGCCTTTAACATAGTACCACACTCTTGGCTGATAAAATGCTTAATGAAGCACTATCAACTTGCTCAAAAATAAAATACAGAACTGGAAAACAGTTTTCAGGGGTAAACATCACTAGAGGAATCTTCCAAGGGAACTCACTATACCGGGTACTCTTCGTAGTAGCTATGTGTGTCAACTGAAGAAATGAGGCAGCAGAATAAATCACCTGATGTTCTCTTCTGTAAAGATGCTAAGGAAATAGGCATGGTAATCCTAATAGTAAGAATTGTATTAAGAGACATCAAGATGGAGTTTGAAAATGAAAATATTACTCTAGGTAGCATATAGATGGGAAAATTAGCAAGGACGGAAGGGATAAAGATGCCAGATGGAAATGTCATCAATGATAGGAAAGAAACAGGCTATAAATATTTAGGGGCAATAGAAGGAAAAGTAATAAAACACCAAGATATGAAGGAAAAGATTAGAAGCGAAAACATGCAAAGAATCAAAGCTATAATGAAGTCATAACTAAACTCTAGAAATATGGTAAAGGCTATAAACACCTAGGAAGTACCAGTAATCAGTTACATTACTGGAATAGTGGAGTGGAAAAAGTTAGAGCTATGCAACATGGATAGAAAAATAGAAAAGTAATTCACTTGTACAGTCAAAAGCAAATGTCCTGTCGCCTCCAGTCCCCCTCTGTTACCCCCAATATCTATAGATTCTAGAATTTCAGGGGTAGAAGAGTTTGGGTGTTAGTGGGGAGGGGACGGGGGGGGGGGGGCGAAAGGACGACGGTGGGCCGGGGAAGTGCTTGTTAGAGCTGTAAGGGTTGTGATGGTAGGGGAACCACGAAAAATTATGGATGAACTTAAATTCAGTATAATTTCTCCAGATCTTAATTTTATCATTATAATGATTCTAACTTATAATTATATGGACTTCTTCAAAAAGTCCTGCACAAAAGGGGCAGAGTTATTCTTC
>NC_090760.1:26005625-26028125 GCF_036898095.1 Palaemon carinicauda
CTGACTTCTTCCACTCCACTATTCCAGCGCTGTACCGGACTACTGGCACTGCCCAAGTATTTATGGCCTTCACCATGTTTCCAGAGTTGAGCTTTGACTTGAGTATAGCTTTCATTCTCTTTGAGTATTCGTTTCTAATCATTTCCTTCATTTCATTGTGTTTTATTGTTTCTCCTTCCATTATACCGAGGTATTTGTAGCCTGTTTCATCTATATCTTTGATGACATTTCCATCTGGTAGCTTAATCCCTTCAGTTCTTGTTACTTTTCCTTTCTCCATGCTAACTAGAGCACATTTTTCTATCCCAAACTCCATCTTGATGTCTCCTGACACAATTCTAACAGTCTGGATTAGCATGTCGATTTCCTCAGCATTTTTCCCGAACAGCTTTATGTCATCCATGAACATTAGATGGTTAATTCTGCTGCCTCCTTTCTTGAGTTGATACCCGACTTCAATCTTCTCTAGCACTCTTGACATGGGGATCATAGCTACTATGAAGAGTAGTGGAGATAGAGAGTCCCCTTGGAAGATTCCTCTCCTGATATTTACGTCGGCAAGCTGTTTTCCAGAGCATGTAAGCACTGTCTTCCAGTTTTGCATTGTATTCCGGAGGAAGGTGATGGTGTTCTCCTCAGCACCATATATATTCAAGCATTCTATCAGCCATGAGTGTGGTATCATGTCGAAGGCTTTTTTGTAATCTATCCATGCCATGCTAAGGTTAGTTTTCCTTCTCTTGCTGTTTGTCATTACCATTTTGTCAATGAGGAGCTGGTCCTTTGTGCCTCTGCATTTCTTCCTACATCCTTTTTGCTGGCTGGGAATGGTATTTGTTTCCTCTAGGTAGATGTACAGCCGTTCGCTGATAATGCCTGTTAGGAGCTTCCACATTATTGGTAGGCAGGTAATTGGTCGGTAGTTGCTTGGTATATTACCTTTACTTTTGTCCTTTTGTATTAGACAAGTCCTGCCTGTGGTCATCCATTGAGGTGCTTGGTGGTACTGGATACAATGCTGGAGTTGTTCAGCCATTCTCTCATGTATGGCTCTGAAGTTTTTGAGCCAGTAACCATGAACTTCATCGGGGCCCGATGCTTTCCAGTTCGGAATTTTCCTAAGCTGTTTTCTTACAACCTCAGTTGTGATATCAGCGCATATTTGCTTAACCCTTCCATTTTCTTCCCTTTTGATGTCCTGTAGCCACTCTGCGTGTTTATTGTGGACTACTGGGTTATTCCATATGCCTTCCCAGAGTCTCTTAGATGGTTCAGCTTCTGGGCTCTCTTGATGGTTATCTTCGCCTTTTAGTTGGCTGTATAGGCGTTTTTGATTTGTTTGGAAGAGTTTATTCTGCTGATATCCTTTATTTCTGTTTACATATCTCTGGATTTTATGAGCCTTAGCCTTTATTCTTTGTTTTAGATCTTCAATGATATTATTCAAGCCTTTCTCTTGTACTTTGTATACATCATTCAATTTTGCGCGTATTTTTTGGTTTCTCAATTTGTTTTCTGCCATATCTTTCAGCTTACTCAAGTCAGCCCTCATCTCTGTTATTTGTCCTTCCAATCTCCTTTTCCAGGGAGGCTGTCTTACATTTTGACTTCGCTCATTGGATTCCAGAGTTGGTATTCTTATCTCCATGAGCTCGACAACCATCCTTGCTCCGGCATATGCAAGGTTATTTACTTCCGTAATGTTATTATTATTATTATTATTATTATTATTATTATTATTATTATTATTATTATTATTATTATTATTATGACATAGATCTGGCCTCTTGCAATTTTTCAATTACGTTCATATTGTGAACTTTAAATTATATTTTCAACCATCACAAGTCACGAATTGTACGGGCGCCAATATTGATAGGAAATATTACATTTATACTAGTCAGTAACTTTTTCAGTGAAATCATAGTTTTATAGAAAATACAATACTCAGTAACCACCATTAAATTTAACGTTGAACATGCGTCCTTCTCCAATTATGAGTAGGTCACATTCCCACAGACCACTAATTCAGTACATTACTTCTTTGATATACAAGAAAAAGTCTCCTTATCTTTGAAGCTTTGACCTTGACCTTCTTTGGAGTATTCATTGTTCCATCGGTTACCTTATAATCAAAATAACTTTTATAGAGGATTAAAAGTCTTCCATGTATCCATTTACTACTTATTACTATACAAGCATCCCTTGCATATTCATTGCCATCAGTTACTACATTTACCGACAACCATTAAAGAATAAGCAAACGAAATTAACCAGGTGATTTTTCTTTTGGTCAATGAAGAAGGAATTATGAGAATAATACTCACTAAGCCCTCCGGTCAAGGTCTCATACAGAGAGAGAGAGAGAGAGAGAGAGAGAGAGAGAGAGAGAGAGAGAGAGAGAGAGAGAGAGAGAGAGAAGCTCTGAAACGGCAGTTGAAACATGGAAAACATCCAGTGATCATACATTTGTGAACTTATAACAAACCATCCAGAATATAACGAAAGGATACAACTGCTATATTCATCTTGATACAACAAACGCAAGATGGAGGGATGTCATATTAATAATTAAAAAAGATGCAACAAAAAGAGGTAATGTAATATATTTGTCTAAAGTCCTGTATTGGATATGAAAGTGAATGATGAATCATGTGCTATCAAAAACATGAGTTAAACTACGAAATCGATAAAGAATGTTTTTATAATTTCCTTGAAATAATTCTTCACTTATTGTTGTCATCTTCGTGTGTTGTTTTCAGGGGTAATTGCACGCCAATTCAGGGCAGCGTTGCACAATGGTCTGGCCATTATTGCCAGAAACTTTAGAATGGAAGAAACTTCCCTTCTTACTGAGAGATTAAACAAACGTTGCAATATTGCATTACTTGGACAGACCCTAATTTTAATAAAGAATTATTAAAGGAAGTTTAGAATCGTATAATACTAGGACAGTTTATGAACTTATTCATAGAGATCGGTTTGTCGTCTTTTCACGGTACTTCCATATTTCTTTCAAAAAAAAAAAAAAAAAAAAAAAAAAAAAAAAAAAAAAAAAAAAAAAAACATACAGATTTGTTAGAGATTTTTGACTTATCCATAAAATGTGAATAACATAAAAAACCAGCGGAATAGGAATATTGTGTTAATTTGCCTGCACAAATTCAAAATAGACGTTTGTGATTTATTGGGATGGACGATGGAACAAAACTGATATTCTCCTTCCATGTTCCATTCTATCCAAAGCAGTAATCCCAACATAACTCTACTGCATACCTAGAAAAAGTAGGAATACAATAGAAAACGATTATGTTTTAAATTGCAACCACGCACAATTTCTAGTCAGTTAAATATTCATTCCAATGATATGTTGTTATAATAAATAGAAATGGCTATCAACAGGCAACTCAAGTAAAAAAAAAGATAAATAAATAAATAAATGGGTTTCTCTTTATTACAGAGGCGTTAATAAAAATGTTCTATTCGACATAACCGTTAAAAGTTATTAGTAATGTTTTATGGTATGTTAGTACTTTATTAGATACTGGTTTTCACTATGGAAGGAAGCGTTTTCTATGAGCAGATGAAATAGCTTGAATGTAAGAGCATAGGCCATTGGAAATTCAATCTATTTGCATGAACCCATCTCATTCCCATTACGGTCTCCAAAATACAAGCTGAATTGTTAATTATAACGCATTTGTGCCTAGATTACGGTAAATTCAATAAAAGGTTTTTTAAGTCGTCAAAGGTTCGCTTTGCGTTTTATTTGCCGTATTAATATGTGTCTGCAGGCGAGTTCCTCTGTACAGTATATTTAGTTATAATCTGATGGTCGATTGATTGTTGGTGATCCTTACGAGTTCTTTATTGTAATATGTTCTTTTCAAAGTTTTTGCACGAGTTTTTTTTTTTTTTTTTCCCTTTAAATCTCGTATATCGTAGGTAATTTATGAGTAAACTGTGCTAAAATCCCGCAAAGTAAGTGGAAATAATAATAATAATAATAATAATAATAATAATAATAATAATAATAATAATAATAATAATAATAATAATAATAACAATAATAATAATAATAATAATAATAATAATAATAATAATAATAATAATAATAATAATAATAATAATAATATACTATATTTCAGTATCCACGAAATACAAGGGGAGTTCTTTAAATTAAGTGATTTAGTTAAATATATTTAATACTAAAATTCACAGAAAATACAACATCAATTTTCCCCATTAAATAAAAGCAAAACTTCAAGATATTACAGTTTAAATGTAAAAAAAAAATGTATAAATGCATGAATATCCAACATAACCAGTACCGCACACATAAACAAACACATATATTCATGTAATAATAATAATAATAATAATAATAATAATAAAAATAATAATAATAATAATAATAATAATAATAATAATAAAAATAATAAACCATATTTCAGTATCCACGAAATACAAGGAGAGTTCTTTAAATCAAGTGATTTAGTTAAATATATATAAACACTGAAATTCACAAAAAATACAATGTCAATTTTCCCATTAAATAAAAGCAACACCTCAAGAATTTACAGTTTAATCATAAAAGAATAATGGATAAATGCATGAATGTCCAACATAACCAGTACCGCACACATAAATAATAACACATATTCATGTACCCTACAAACAATCTATACAGCACCATATCTATATACATATATAGCACTCAAGCCATGAAAGACTAACAATATATTCTTACGAAGTTGGTCTAGTTTATTCATAATTTTATTTATATTTCATTTGTGAATTGAAGAGATGTTACCCAGCCCGTAAAATGAGTCGCTCTCATATAGATATAAGTATTTTATGTAAATTACGTAAGACTTTCGTAGTGAATTTCATTGTAATTTTTATTCAAGTTAGTATATGTACATTTGAGTTATTTTTTAAGAATTAACTTTTATTTCACATATGTTTGATATGAAGTCTTACGCATTTTATTTGAGAGCGTTGTGGGATTCGTGCGAGATATGAACAATGGCTTAGGTAATGTTCTTTTATATTTTATGAGGTATTGCGTCATGTTTGAGAGAGAATGTTCGATAACATGTGCTTTAGAAATTTCGCAAAGAGCCAGGTGGTAGGATGTTATCTTTTTTTTTTTATTTCTGGGATAAAGGGTGGGCGGAGCTAGCTGCCTGAGAGAACCGTCTGGCGTGGCTTGAGTACGCTGTTTGGATGAGTAATACTTGGCAACTTTGATGCTTGGCCCAGCTCCCATGCTACCACACCTGGATCCTGGAACCTTCTGGAATTAGCAAAAATTCATATGAAAGGTGACACCAAGTTTAGGTTACAGATATAGAGATAGAAATAGCAGCCTTAAGACAGACAACTTCCCCTCTCTCCTTCTCGCACGCACCTCTAAGTATTGTTGTTGGAAGTGTTCAGTACGTTTTAGTGTGTCCACTCCTAAATAACTCTGTGCCCCAAAGCAAATCATGTGTCGTATTTCATAAGACCAAACAGTGATTCTGAATTCATTGTATTAGGGTGAGTGTTGACATTGTAAAAAGTGTTTTCAATTGACCCTGTAGGAAGGTTAAGATTTTGTAATGTGATCTGGTTATCTATTTTTCATTAAGTGTCAAACTTGTATATTGTATTATTCAGTTTCAGTTTTAAGCTTTAGTATAATTTACATTGCAATGTTTCTTTTCTTAGTCTAAGGTTTATTCAGATATAATAGTTCAAGTTAAGTTATTATATAATTTCAGATCGTAACATACTTGTCTTAATCTAAGTTTTGTTCAGACTTAATTTTTTTCCAGTGACTTATTTTGTTATGTAAATTGTTTTCAAAGTGTTATAACTTAGTTAGAATATATTTATCTCTGTAAAGAGTGTATTATTCCAATCATCATTATTTGGAACCAGATTCTGCTCGTTTCCTATTAAGAACCACAGTAAGTTTTAAATACGTCTTGATAATACCTAAGAGTAATTACCCAGTTTAGTTTTGAGTGTACTTAAGAGACTTTTGGATATTCAGTGTTTTATATATTTCTGTCTGGGAGTTATTTAACGGTCTCAGAATTCGTGTATTAATGCTTTAAAGTGTAACAGTTTTGATGTGAAAGCAAACACGTGATTTTGGAATTCGAGAGGTTGATTAACTTGCCAGTCATAGTATATATATTATAATGTGTTTGGTTATCAGTCACGAGCCGTAGGATAATATATTTTTCAGTGCCCAGACCACGGGAGCCATATCATATAATATATATATATATATATATATATATATATATATATATATATATATATATATAATATTATATATATATATATATATATATATATATATATATATATATATATATATATGTGTGTGTGTGTGTGTGTGTATGTGTTTGTGTGTGTGCGTGTGTGTGTGAGTCTGTGTGCGTGAGTGTGTGTGCATGCGTGTGTGAAAATATGAAAGCTGACACGGGATGAGCATGAAATATGTATTATAACCACGAAAGGGAAAATCTATTTCTAATTTCATTTACCTTTCACTGCTATAATACATACTGTGCATACATCTCGTCAATACAATAAAGAAAATAAGTATTTTCCAGAGTTGAATATAATAAAGGTGTGGAAGTCATTTATAAACAAGAATAACAAATTGGTTAAAACAGCTATTACCTATGAAGAGAAAGAAAGAGAAATATGTGTATATATATATATATATATATATATATATATATATATATATATATATATATATATATATATATATATATATATATATATATATATATATATATATATATATATATATATATATATATATAACGGATTTTGAGCGAAGCGAAAAATCTATTTTTGGGTGAGATAGCCATGTCGTCCTGATGGAAGTTCCTATAGGGTAGCTTCCTAGGGTATATTACAACTACGGCGATATTCCCAGAGAATTTACCTTAAGGTACCAGAATTCTAACTCCTGGAGCGAGTATCCCTCGTGAAAGGGATATCGCGACATATCAGAGGACGTATTCTAGACACGTCACATGGCAATCTACGACCTGAACAGAGATTCGTCTCGTAGGAGGGAGATTGACGAGATACGAATTCGGGAAAGAAAAAGGGGAGCCGCTCCCAAGGCTTCCCTATCCCCCGATTCGTATGCGTGCCTGGCGCCAATCCTGGCGCCATCTGTATTCCTTGTAGCGTACACGAGGTGCTACAGATACTGTATGTAGGGAGGGGTCCTACAGCCCTTTCTTAGAAAGGCAAGGGCGGGTCCATCAGGACGACATGGCTATCTCACCCAAAAATAGATTTTTCGCTTCGCTCAAAATCCGTTTTTTGGGCTCAAGCCATGTCGTCCTGATGGAAGTGTACCAGAGCATTACTGTATCTGTGGATTCTCAGAACGTGCCGTACTCCCCGGAGATATTTATTCCCGGTCGACTAGACCTAGAGACCTAAGATGTTACCGTTATACATCTTTTCAACTAACTATAAACTATGTTAGAGCTTCCTGCCCCCTACAGGGAAGAGTCCTACTAGACTCTGGAAAGTCTCGAAGAGTACATAAATCTATGTATGAATACCAGGCAAGCTAATATAGTGGTCTCGCCCTATATTAAGTAAAGCATAGTTTGTATAGAACCACTGCGTCAATATATTGACCAGTCATCCGCACAATACTTGTATTGGACAAAGGTTTATATCCGCATAGGAAGAAACTAATAAAACCGCCCTCGTCCCTTTATGGGACGGAGTCCTCCCATTAGGGGACTTACATAAACCAATGCAACATAGCTTGCAAAACAGAACAATTCTATCAGAATTATCCCAGATAAGATACATAGAATTAAAATGCTCAATTATACCAATAAATTGACACAGGTGAAAGAGACGCAAGGTTCTCAAGAACAAGTTTATTGACAGATAATAAACAGACAGGTTAACAACAAATATATATATTTATATAAAAGAGGGTAACCCAAAACTTTAAGCATAAGTATGATAGTAAACAGAACTTGTTTATCTGAAAGAAAAACCATTAAACACCACTTTAATGAGATACCAAGGTATCAAAAATCTGTATTACAAATCAATCACATTAGCGTTAGAAACGCTTGGCACACATGTCTGAACTTATGCAAGGTTCACCTTTGAAGGAAGGAACAGTCTATATGGGCACTTGGTGCCCTCATTTAGTTTGTAGTACAGTATGTACCTACACACTCACCCTGGACTTAATGGTCCCAATTAAGACCACTGTTCCTCGCAGAGTTAAACAGTAGGGTTAACTACACGACCCACTGCTACCACAGATCTCTTAAGTTCCTCTACTTGCTTCGCATAGTGGCGAAAGAACACCCTGGAAGACTTCCAGCCCGTGTATGAACGGAGATGTTCAAAATCCATACAATTAAAGAAATTTAGGGATGAGGCAACTTTCCTCGGATCGTGACCTGCGGGTGTACTGTCAGGATCCGCTCTGCGAATAAAATATGTCATTTTCGCTCTGAGTTGATTCAGAGATAAATTTGAGCCTGATGTTTCTCCCCTGAATAGTTGACTACCCTTGAAGTCTGAAGTTCTACGAAGATAGACCTTTAGGCATTCTACTGGACATAGAGATGCATCTTCTTTCAGAGGACAGATTCTCCAGGGACCCCACCTGTTGGTGGGTAACTCATTCTTGGCGAGAAACGTAGGATCCGGAAACAGGTTCAGCTCCCCCCCATCCAGGAACTGAACACGACCTGCCTCTCTCGAGAGGGCTACGATCTCACTAACCCTGGCCCCGGACGCGAGTGCAAATAGGAAAATAACTTTTTGCGTCAAATCCTTTAACGCACATTCTTCATTGCTCAACAAGGAGGCGAAATGAAGAACTTTGTCTAAAGACCATGAGATGGGCTTTGGAGGTGCTGAAGGTCTGAGCCTAGCGCAGGCTTTCGGAACTTTATTAAAGATCTTGTTACCTAGGTCGATCTGGAAGACAAATAAAATGGGTCTCATCAAAGCCGATTTACACACTGAAATCGTGTTAGCTGCCAATCCTTGGCCATGGAGGTGGATGAAGAAAGATAAGCAGAAATCTGTTGAGATCTCCTGCGGATTCTTTGCCTTTACAAAGGCCACCCATTTTCTCCAAGATGACTCATATTGCCTTCTAGTCGATTTGCACTTGTATTCCTCTAGGAAGTCTATGCTGGCTTTCGAAATCCCGAAGCGCTTTCTCACCGCTAGGGCGAGAAAATCATGAGCTGCAGGGTCTGGGTTTTCTGTAATGAAGCGCAGACAGTCGACTTCTGGACTCGCTGGGTCAGAACTGGATGTGGTAGCGGCACGAACTTCATCTGTAGTTCCAACGCCAAGGGGAACCACATGCTGTTCGCCCACTTGTGGGCCACTATTGCCGCTACCCCCTTGAAGGATCTCAGTTTGTTGAGGACCCTCAACAGAAGGTTGTGAGGAGGGAACAGATAAATCCTGGACCATCTGTTCCAGTCGAGGGACATTGCGTCCACTGCTTCCGCTAAGGGGTCCTCGTACGGGGACACGTACAGGGGCAACTTCTTGTTGTCTTTCGTCGCAAAGAGGTCTATTTGCAGTTCTGGGACTTGATTCAGAATGAAGGAAAATGATCCTGCGTCTAAGGACCATTCCGACTCTATCGGTGTGAACCTGGATAGAGCGTCCGCTGTCACATTGCGGACTCCTTGAAGGTGAACTGCCGACAGGTACCACTTCTTCTTTTCCGCCAATCGGAAAATGGCTAACATCACTTGGTTGAGAGGTGGTGACCTCGACCCTTGTCGATTCAAGCATCTCACAACCACCTCGCTGTCTGTCACCAATCTTATGTGGATCGAGTGACGCGGGGAGACTTTCTTTAAGGTAAGGAGCACTGCCATAGCTTCTAGAAAGTTTATATGAAAGGTCCTGAATAGCTTGGACCAAGTCCCCTGGACTTTTTTCCGATGAGAGTGACCTCCCCATCCCTCCTTTGAGGCGTCTGAGTGAATTGTCAACGACGGGGGAGGTGGCTGAAGAAGAACAGACTTCTTTAGATGTCTGGCTTGGGACCAAGGTCTGAGAAGAGTACATAGCCGAGGCGGCACTGGTCTTCTCAGGTCTCTTCGCGCGTTTGATGCATACCTTCTCCAAACTCCGGTTGCATCCTTTAGCTGTGCTCTTAGCACTGGGTCTGTCACTGAAGCAAACTGGAGAGAGCCTAGTACCCTCTCCTGTTCGCGTCTTGATATCCTTTCGGAATCTAGAAGTCTCTTGACAGAGCCCGCTATCTCCTTCCTTTTCTTCATTGGGATGGAGAAACTGTGTGACAAAAGGTCCCAGTGGATTCCCAGCCACTGGAACTTTTGGGATGGAGAAAGTCGAGACTTTTTCTTGTTGATCTTGAAGCCTAGGTACTCTAGGAACTGGATCACCTGACTGGAAGCTTGCAAGCATTCGGTCTCGGATGCTGCCCACACCAGCCAGTCGTCCAGGTAGGCTACTACCTGAATTCCCTTTAGGCGTAATTGTTTGAGAGCTGCGCTCGCAAGCTTCGTGAAAATCCTTGGGGCTATGTTTAGCCCGAATGGCATGGCTCTGAAGGCGTACAGTTTCCGTTGTAGCCTGAACCCTAGGTAGGGGGAGAGTCGACGGCTGATTGGAATGTGCCAATAGGCGTCTGACAAGTCTATAGAGACTGAGTATGCCCTCTTGGGCAGTAAGGTCCTTATGTGTTGCAGTGTTAGCATCTTGAATTTGCAATTCACTATGAACTTGTTGAGTGGTGACAAGTCCAGAATGACTCTGAGCTTTTCCGAGTCTTTCTTGGGAACACAAAACAGCCTCCCTTGGAATTTGATGGACTTCACCTTTCGGATCACATTTTTCTCCAACAGTTCTTGAACGTACTCCTCCAAAATGGGGGTGGAGTGTTGGAAAAACCGAAGGCATGGGGGTGGAGTGCTGTACCAGCTCCAACCCAGTCCATTCTTGAGTAGGCTTTGGGCCCAGGGATCGAAGGTCCAGCGATCCCAAAATTTCATCAGTCTCCCTCCTACCGGTATCATTTCACTTGGACTGCCGTCCTGAGGTCTTGCCTCCCTGACCACGACCACCTCTGAATCCCCTTCCCCTTGAGGGGCGCCTAGACGAGCCTCTGGCTGCTCCTCTAGGTTTTGCACGAAAGGAAGAAGACTGTCCTTCGAACGTTGGGGCGAATGTGGTTGACTGACCTGGCACCGCCTGGGGTACCCACTGAAAGGCAGTCGGGGTTTGTGCCACCATCTGGGGCACTGGAGGCAAAGGCAATTGCAGTTGCTGTTGCTGTCTATAAGGTTTGGCTGGCCGAGATGGTAGCCTAGTCTTCATATTCTTCCTCTTTGGTTGAGGACCCTCATCCGGGGAAGATTTTCTTTTGATAGCCAGGCCCCACTTCTGGAGAAGATTTCTATTCTCCACGGCGGCCTTATCAACAACCTCTTTGACCACATCGGTAGGGAAAAGGTCTTTTCCTCAAATGTTGGAGGAGATTAACTTCCTTGGCTCGTGTCTCACCGAAGCCCCGGTGAACACGAACTCCCTGCAAGCTCTCCTTGCCTTGACGAAGCTATAAAGGTCCTTCGTCACTGTGGCTAAGTGAGACTTAGCCACTACCATGAACATTTCATGGACCTTGGGGTCACTTGCCATCGTCTCGAGAGTAGTCTGATGAGACATTGAGGCAGCCAGTCTTTCTTTTGTCTCAAACTCTCTTCGTAAAAGAGATTCGGACAGCTTGGGGAGGTCCTCGCCGAATTGCCGTCCGGCAATATCAGCCTCCAACTTTCCCACTGAGAATGTCAGATGGACATCCTTCCAGTCTTTGTGGTCCATAGGTAGAGCCAGCGACAAGGGTTTACACTCCTCCAGGGAGGGGCAAGGCTTGCCGGCCTCGACTGCCTTTAGGACAGCCGCAAACCCTTTCTGTAAAAAGGGGAAGGCTCTATCAGGAGAGGACACAAACGAAGGGAGCTTCTTGCTCAATGCAGCTACCTTCGAATTCGAGAAGCCCCTCTCTTTCATCGAGGATGAAAGTAGGGCTTGAGCCTTAGCGTGGTCCATAACAATGACCTCTTTCGGCTCTGTCTCCTCCCTTGAAGCTGGTTCTTTTCTCAGCCGGACATAGCAGTCCGGATATGATGCCTTGCTGGGCCAGAATTCTACCTCCTCTAGGGGAACTGAACCCAGCTTATCCGAAATGACGATCTTTCCAGTCGTCATCGGCATGTGCTCAGCATACCTCCATGGGTTAGCATCTGAGCATATGGGAAGGTCTTTCACATTGAGCCTTTTCCGGGGCCCATGTGATTCTGCCAGGGACTGCATACGCAGTTCCATTGCAGCCGCCTTCTCCTGATTCTCCTTCTGCATTTGTTGGATCATTCCAACAATCGAAGAGAGGGCCTGTCCCAGTTCTACTGGGAGGCCAGCCGATGTTGATGGGATAGGCTCCGGCATCTGAACCGGAGTAGCCGACACCTCGTCGACCTCATCCTCTACGACATCCGGGGTTTGAACTTGATCCTGACCTTCTGCCAGGAGGTCTTCTTCCAAACGATCGTCCAGGTCAGACATCCTGTCACACAACTGGATGTCTTGCATCGCATCTGCGACTTCCTCGTCCACCTGGACTTGATCTTGAAGGATCTCCTCTTGAGGCTGGGGAATCACTGCCTCAGCTGATGCCTGGGGAAAAAGATACGCCCTCATCTTCTCACTTGGAAGATAAGGGCCAGAGGTGTTCTTCTTGAAGCCCCTTACCCAAGTACGAAGCTTTTCCCTAGCTATATCCCTTGATTCTGCCGTTCTAGGGGAATCAAAAGCCTCAGTAATCAGGTTAGTGCATACAGTACATACCTGAGGGTCCCAATACTGGAGATCATCCTTGGAGACAGCGCATGCTGCGTGTCTCCTACAACACTCATGTCCGCAGAGGTTCTTGCTGCGGACATTGCAGAAAACATTTCCGCACTTCGGAGGGTCCTTCTGTAAAGAGAAGAAATTTCCATGAGTATCAAGTGAACTATGTATCACTGGATATGCATAGTATAGCATAACAATTCATAAATGAAAGACACACACTTGTGTTTCCCTCACAACCCATTGTTGCAGCCTTCCAGATAATAAAATCAAAAATGGTTTATCTCTACTAGAGTAACCAATGCAAGGTTTCCAGAGGAAACAGGTGGAGCTCACACCTAGGCAATGATTTTAAAAATCCTGGATAATAGACGGGGAAGAACTCTGCTTCCTGTCTGAGGGCAACAGCAAAGGGCTGTGTAAGAAAACACAATAGTGTTAGAAGATACAGTGCTGTACCTAAACTTTTACTATAGTTTTCTTCTTACTGTATATGCTATACAGAAGAATACTAGTACAGTATAGGAGGATGTGTGCCGGCCTGCCTTTGCCGGCCGGCACACACCACAATTAGCTTTAAAGTATACTACTTAACAGCTATAGGGCGGCAGCCCTCTGGTTCAAATGCCTGTGCCGGCGGCAGCAGCTGCCGGCCAGCAACAGCCAGTGTTGGCCGGCAATGATTGCCGGCCAGCAACTACACAAGGTAGTACCCAGCTGCCGGCCACACTCTTGGTGACCGGCAGACAAGGACTGACATAAGCCGGCCGGCAAAGGTACAAGACCGATGCCAGCCGGCAGCAAAAGAACCAGAAGACTGCACCTGCCCGGCTGCCGGCCTCATAGGCCGGCTGCCGGGACAGGTACAGCACTAGAAGAAAATAGAATGGATGCCGGGATAAGAGTGTACACAACCCCCCAAGCCCGGCAACCGAAAGAGTGCATATAAGGAAGGGGAGAAACTTAATTCAGGCTTCCTGACCAATGCCGTCCGGCTCTGCCGGCAGGCATGGATGAGGGACCAAGAGAGGTCCGGGCAGCACTCGAAAACATAAGACCCTTGCCGTCCAGCGTCTCTGCCGGCCGGCAATGGGCTTAGTCAATCCATATCCCAACCTATACTAGGTCCAGAAGTAGAATGACATATGGTACAGTAATACCCCTGCCGGCCAGCTCTGCCGGCCGGCAAGGTACAGTACAGTAATGGCTAGGCCATTACGGAGATAGAGGGGGAAGGGACAAGAGGGTCCTGCCAACCTTGCTTTAGTGACAGATCACCCGCAGCCAAGAACTTTGTCTTAGCCTAAGGGAGATCTAAGGGAAAGGGCCAGCGCAGTAGTATAATACCTGCCAGCTTCCAGAGCACCAAAGCAAGGAAGGCGTTGCAACTCCCAAGGGAAGATTTATCCTCCCCGAGAACAGCAACAGGACTTAGTCTGGTCGATCACACAAGAAGGAATCATAACTACAGAAACCTTCGACAGTGACCTAAGGGAGCTCAGCTCCCTTTGTAAGTGTTAGGTCAGCGAGGGAGACTCTGCCCCAAGCCAAACAACACGGACTCAGACTAAAAACTCTGTTGTTCTGTCCCTCTTTGAACCAGACTCTGCTGGAACAGGAAGGTACAGTAACACCCTAGTATAGTTTTATCGAAAATAAATTCGGAAAAAACCACTTAGGGATAAGCCCAAGGCTTAAACAGAGGGAAAGGGATTGCATACCTTCTCCGAAGAAAAGAAAGCAACCGGGGAGTATAATAAAGTATACTAAGGCTCCATAAGCAATTAGCCTAGGCACCAAGAGAATCGATTACCTAATTCACCGAAACTCTCACGTATACAATCTTGGAAATATTCCACACAGTCTAAAATGTATAAAATATAGCCTAAAGCTTCAATAAAATTTTAATTACACTCGGAAAAACCATAATCATGCATTAAGTACTAGGACCAAACGACTAGGCTACATGGCCTAGCGTAGGCCAGAATGGCGAATACTTCGCCAAATAATACTAAGCACGAAAGGAAATCCTATGTAAAGCTAAATAGCTAAATTTTATTAAGCAAAACAACCAGGAATGTCACTCTGACTAACTAATTTATACCTAGCGAGTGACAGTGTCCAGGACACCTCTGGTAGGCTACGGCTCTTGTATCAAAGATTAATCCTATTAATCACTAAAAATTTTACCAAGAGCCTACATTTATACATAACAGACACTATACTCAACTTATCCGAGGTCAACGAAGACGAAGAAGCCATGAAAAGCTGAATAAATCCAAGATTTGCGAGAAAAACAGGAAAAAACACCGAGTTGTTAAGCTACGCAAAAAGGAATACAGATGGCGCCAGGATTGGCGCCAGGCACGCATACGAATCGGGGGATAGGGAAGCCTTGGGAGCGGCTCCCCTTTTTCTTTCCCGAATTCGTATCTCGTCAATCTCCCTCCTACGAGACGAATCTCTGTTCAGGTCGTAGATTGCCATGTGACGTGTCTAGAATACGTCCTCTGATATGTCGCGATATCCCTTTCACGAGGGATACTCGCTCCAGGAGTTAGAATTCTGGTACCTTAAGGTAAATTCTCTGGGAATATCGCCGTAGTTGTAATATACCCTAGGAAGCTACCCTATAGGAACTTCCATCAGGACGACATGGCTTGAGCCCAAAAATATATATATATATGTGTGTGTGTGTGTGTGTGTGTGTCTGTGTGTGTGTATACATATATTACAAACTGCTTATACAGTATATAAAAAAATGAGAATCTTTAATCTTAGGAATTTGAAATGGAAATGGAGTGAACCTGGAGAATACCAGAATTTGTATGTTGCCATTGATTTAATTGGGTGCAGTAGAAATTAATTTTATCCAAATAAAAACTGGTGAAATTTGATAATGACCTGAACCCTGGTGAACTCCGTATCTTAAGATTTTGCAGTGATCAACAGGAAATGACAAAGCACATACATAATCAAAATTATTCCAAAACAGAATAGAGCTTAGTTTGACTAAACAGTCAAAGGCTGAATGGTCGTCGTGGTAATTTTATGTTTCATCAATTCTACCACCCGCAGAATGGATGGAACTAAGGGGAATAGTGGAAAAGTTTATCATAGTGGTAAGTATTTTACGAAATGAACAGCTTTCAAATATGTCCACTTTTTTTATAAACAAAAACAGATACCTCTTGCTTCGTATATAAAAAAAGGGGGTTGAATTGTAGAATCTTGGATGACCACAGTTACCCAACACTCTGCACCAAGTTATTGTTTGAACCTTAAATATTTTAGGGACGGATAAAAATTCAGTTACTGGCCTATTTTCCCTGCGTAAGATAATGTTGAAGAGGACTTTTGCGTTTCCTAGAGAATAAGGGCCTGTTGTCATCTACTGAGGGTGGCCTTTGCCACTTGCATTCTATTTCCTATGTTCTAATCTGACTTGAGTCCTTCATTTTTTATGCACCAACTAATAATTAGCATCAAGTGATTTATTTTTGTACATTGAAAAAATATATGATACTGCTGGGAGGCTCGTAATCCTTAAAAAAAAAAAAAAAAAAAAAAAAAAAAAAAAAAAAAAAAAAAAAAAAAAAAAAAAAAGTTTGGTTTTAGAGAAGAGTTGTACTATTGTATATAGTCATTTTCTTCTCACTTATTCTTTCAAGTCAAGGTAGGTAAAACATTGTCTAAAAGGAGGTACTTAGGAGGAATGCGGTAAAGTAGTGGGCAGAGTGCTCCCAACTATTTACTTGAAATTTCATTGACATATACCCGTGGTGTCCATAATATACTTTTGGACCTCTGTATTATTTGCGAGAATTAAAATGTCTATGGTTTAGAAGAAACTTTAACTCCTAACAAGGTCAGTTATTAGAGCAATAGACACGAATAGGTTTAAAGTTCCTGTAAATAAGAAATTTATGGTTAAATTTTTACTACATCCATGGACACCCTAACCCTTATTTATATACCAAAGGTCTAGGATTCCTTCTGTAAAGTTGCCAGATTTATAACCCTCTTCTTTGGCCACATTAATAATAACAATTACGCTAGATATTATCAGAATAACAAGCCATCCTACAAGACAAAAATGTATAGAGAAAGTGATAAAAATAAAGGAAATTATAATGACACATATACATCTAGGGAAAATGATCATCATAAGGGAGGTAGATCAAAGAATAGATATGGTAAGTATTGTCAAAGGGGAGGTCATACAGATCAAGAATGGTGGTACAAAGATAAAAAAAAAAAGGATATAACACAGAAAGCACCGGTCAAAATACCCCTCAGGCACAGGCAAAGGATAATTCAAATCCTACAAATAGTACAGAAGTAAAATAGGATACCAGAAAATAACTAGCACACCATGAAGAGAGTACGGAGAATAGGGAATCAATAGATAGGAAGTATGTTGAAGGTACCGGAGGTTCATTCACGTTGCAAGCAACATATTCTTCCTTCCGACAGTAGGTACTGCTAACAAAAAATACCAAGATAAAAAGTAAAGAATGTCTCAATTTGTTGAATTCAGGTAGTACGGTCAACATTATCGGACTCAATACATTGACTGGTTATTTAGATATTCCTGCTCCCGCTATAAGGAGTGAGGACACATTAGTTAAGGGAATAAACGGCAACCAGATTAACAATAGAGGAACTATAGATTCAAACATTGAATATTGGAAAAGAAATGATAAGTGCCATTTTTAGTTTTCCATAAAGTACCATTTCACTCTAGAGCTTTGATTTCCTTTGAAACGATGCAACATTTTGAAGTCAATTTTGATTGTAAGGACAGAAGGTTAAATCTAAAGAGAAATAGTCAGGAAATATGTTTTCAACTTGTCGATGACAAGTCTACTACAAATCATGTCAATTTGCAAGAGTAAACAAATGAGACCGAGCTTGGAATATAGGCAAATGAAAATCACTATAAAAAAAAAAAAACAATATATGTGAAGCTATTCACAGGAAGAAGCTGAAGATTTTCGAATAAAAAATATGAAAAGTAATAAAACAAACAAAAACAAATTAACAAATATATATATATATATATATATATATATATATATATATATATATATATATATATATATATATATATATATATATATATATATATATATATATATATATATATATATATAATATGCGTGTGTGTGTGTGTGTGGGTGTGGGTGTGTGTGTGTGTGTGCATATTTTGGAGGCACTGTAATCCTCTTTCCGTTGCAGTTCCTTTATATTTTCCACAAATTTCTACTATTTTTCTGAAAGATTTCAACCTCATTCCCTTCATTTGTTAATTTGTTTACGTTTGTTTTATGACTTTTCATATTTTTTTTTTCGAAAATCTTCAGCTTTTTCCTGTGAATAGCTTCACATATATTGTTTTTTTTTTATAGTGATTTTCATTTGCCTATATTCCAAGCTCGGTCTCATTTGTTTATTCATTCCTTTTCTCAACTTTATTACACGTAAATCTTTTTATTCAGTTTTCTTGGTTTACATTTTTGTTCTACTTATTATTCATTTCCTCTATTAGATTGTATTTTCGGTTGCGAGTTTTAAACAGGAATTTATCGAACTCGCCCAGAAAAGTAAAAAATAAATTATGTAAATGTGTGAAGTGAAATAAAATCTGAAATGACTTTTGGATTTTAACAAAAAACTTTATTACATCACTTGGTAGGTTCATACATTTGCATATTTCTGTGTACACTTTGGATGTGGAGTTTACCTCATTCTTTAAGGATTTGTCTCCCTGGTAACAATTAAACACTTTTTTTTTTCTGCAGTGCTTTGAAAAAATCTACTGATGGTATGCAATCTAAATTCCAAAATAATTTTAGTGTTAAAGTTTTTTGTCGATAATCTACAATGTTTATTCTTCAATTAGTAATATAGTATTATATAGGGGTATTCAGTAGCTAAAACAAGTGTATACAGCAATGCGAGTTGGCCAGTGGCATGTTATTCTTCAGCAGGTAATTCTCATATCATCGATAATTCATGCCATATCCTTTAAGTTAGGCAAATCGTTTTCTTCATATATATGGATAATTGTTTGTGGTAAATGGATTCATACACTTGAATAATTGTTTTCCCCCTACACAAAGATTAACCTTTAATTATCTTTATTAAATATGTCAAAAATAAACCACAAGAATATTTTTCCAAAATGGAACCCAAAATTTAACGATTGCAGAACATGAAATAGGTAAGTGTCCCAGAAACTCTGTGGGGCCTGTACGTTTTCTCTTTTACCATACATTTTCACTTACGTTTTCAACATTTTTTCTGTGAGCTCCACTTCAGATGACGTCACAACATGTGCATGCGTAGACCTTGTATTTTCTCGATTTTGAGTCCAACCACAGAAGATTGGCATTTAGCCTTAGTGGATGTTCAGTTTACCACAGTGAATGAGACGGTAGGAGACACCCCACACTTTTTACTTTATGGTTATCAGGAAAATCTACCAAACCCTTTGTTAGATGACGCAAAACCTCCTAGGCACACTTACGATTACGAAGACTATGTAGCTTGGAAATTACGAAAAACATTCTAAACTATAAGACAGACGAGACAGTCTTTAGAAAAGGGCAACATATAAATAAGAAATACTACGATGTAACCAGTTTAAAGACATACCTAAAGGTAAGTTCACATGTACATATGGAGGTTAGTGTGAAAAAAAGGAACGTATGAAAAGGCATCTCGCAAATACGAAGGAAGATTACAGATTTATATCATTATGTGAACATGGTTTAGAAGTGAAATATGCTCCTTGGAATCATTTAAAGAGTCTAAAAAAACAAATCCTTAGTCTTTTCAAACTATATAGGAAGTGGTATAAAAGCTCCCTTCTGATCTTACCCTTATGGTAGGTATCACTTGCGTAACCAACATAAAAATTGGGGCCTTATAAGAAGATCATTAAAGAGTGAATTATTGAATGATTTTGTTGTGGTAAATGTTAATGTAAAATCACTGTTAGAACGTGAAGAGCATTTGAAAAGATAAAAGAACAGATACAAGAATGTATACTCACCCACAGTAATTCCACATTTACCAATATATTGAGTGATTTACGAGGAAAAATTGAGATCCCGAGGCCCCGCCGCTCAGAAAAAAAGATCTCTATTGCCTTTTATAGGGAGTGCATTTAGATCTTTTCATGGTTTAACTGATCGCGTGGAACAAATAGAAAAATGGGAAAACAAAAGGGTAATTTAATTAATGCATTGATAGAAACTAATAATGAGATTGTAGAAAACAAAAAAGGATGGAAGGATTTATTAATCAAGTTAATGTAAATATCTCCACCAAGATAGATGATTTGGAAAATTTATTTAAGATAATTCATGGGGTGTAAATTAAGATAAGTGCCCATAAAGAGTCAGTGAATGGATTGTTGAGTGGCCAAAAGGAATCCTCAGCCCTGCTATAATTTCCCCAAAAACTTTGAAGGAAATCCTAGATTGGTGTATAGTTAATAGTCACTAAGCCTTTGGCGGAGGAGTTTTTTTTTTTTTGTATTATACCATATCAACTGTGAAAGTAATAAATTGACATTTATTGGTGTTGATTCCTTTTGAAGGTATAATGTAAGATTTATATATTATACATCACTTTCCAGTTAAAATTGATAATGAAACAGTGGTATGGAATCACCCAAAAGCTAGTTTTACATTAAATACAAATAAATTGTTGATTCCTCTGGAAGAAGGTGAACTAGAAATTTTTTCTGATAGTTGAAATAAATTCCATGTGTGATTATGTGCAAGTGAAGCCGCCATTGAGTAAGTTTCCATGTTCAAAGGTATTTTTTTTTTTTTTTAAACACAGTTAATGAAGTTTGAGTGTTTGGACATTTTGATCTGCCATTTAAGGCATAACATTTAGTTAATGAGATTTTTGTTTATATCAGTCACACTAAGAATGCACAAGTTTATAGCATAATGAATGTAAAATTATTCATAAATCCTTGCATAGTTGTCATTACTGATTATGTATGTTATGTACCTAGTGTGTTTTTACATTTTGAATTTAATTTAATTGTTCATTACTAAGAGCTATGAGTATAAGATAAAATATTTTAGATTTGAACATTTGAATGTAATAGAAAATTCGGCGATGCAGCTTGAAAATGAATAAATTACATATTTGACTGTGTTTACTATATGTAATGTTGTGAAGTATTTTCTTTTTAAGAAACTGGATAAAATAGATGAGTTACTGCTGGTTATTGCTGGGAAAACAGTAAAATAAATTGTTGTATGTTATTGTGTATAGATTCCATAAGAATGCAAAGAGCTGGCCGAGTAGTGTCAGGAAATGAGTTATTTCTTATACATACTCATAATGAATGAGTTAGTAAATGTACGTAATTCATTATTTCATAAGTTTTATTCGTTCATTAGGAGATAGAGAGACAAATGGATAGGGTTCATAATATAAAGAAAGAAATTAGTTTATTGAGAGACGAGAGAGTGATTGAGCTGTGGGTAGTCATATTGACTAAACCAGATGATGTTTGCATTTTTTTAGTCAAACAGCCGGCCTTTCTCGGGGAACGTATTTACCACTAATATGACTATTAGCCTCCCAAAAGCAGGTGACTTACGATAAAAAAGAGCGGCCATTTTGTTAGGTGGACGAGGGATACTCCTGGAGTGATGGGTATAAGAGAACCGCAAACAAGCAGGATTCCTCATCTTTCCCAAAACTAGGAAGTGATAAGGTCACGGTGGTCCTATGGTCTGACCCTCATCTCACTTCGTCGTCAGGCTCCCTCTGTCGATACGACGACACTTCCCACTTCATGAAAGCGGTACACATTGGCCGCCTTGTAAGCAGAGAAGGAAAAAACAACTACTTCACTTCCACTTCAGGTAGGCGGTACCTTTTGCCCCTTGTAATGTCGGAAAACAAGCGCCCTCTAGTTTGTGATGTTAGAGGGGAGTCAAACAGAAGATAGTGACCACCTGGAATCCGGCTGAGAGTGGTGAGAGTGGGTACCCCGAAAGTACACTCGTACACCACAATCTCCCACAAATTGCCGAATCAATAATAATAATAATAATAATAATAATAATAATAATAATAATAATAATAATAATAATAATAATATACAATTATGCTTTAGTGTTGACCTTGTAATTCAACCCTCAATCTTCCGAACTGAATCTTCCGGTTTATTCAGCTTTTTAGAAAGATACGTATTTCCAATAAATTCAGATCCTTATATTTACTACATACAAAAATCCTAACAGTATCTTTTCTTGATTTCAACTTTAGTTGACCATTAAACTAACCTTATTTTACTCAACCTATGTAGATAGATCTTGTACTCACACCTAACAATGATTTTTCAGTTTGACTAAGAAGAGAATTACCTAATGATTTCTTACAAGATACATTTTGGTTCTTAATCCTTTGCCAAAGTCTTTCAATGATGTTTTCCAGCAATTTAGATTGTTGCCCGAATGTTTTAGATTCTTCCTTATTTGTCTCCCTTTTATATAGGATTTATTAAACGCTCCTTAGATAATCCCTCTCTAATCGCTTCTCTAT
>NC_090760.1:26038125-26043125 GCF_036898095.1 Palaemon carinicauda
TTACCTGCAGTAAGATTTGAGTCGAATAGCTGACATATGAAAGGTTCACAGCAATGTAAAACACTCCGTGAACGCTTTGGACTACCACCTAGCTCTGTCAATGTTTTGATTATTATGCCATTGCCATTCATAAATGCACTGAAGCAGGTTAGTTGTCCTTTTCCAAATATGTGGCCTGTGGTGTTACATCCACTATTAGCATGACAGCCAGATAGTGCTTCAATCTTGTTTGAACCGTCAGCATCATTAATGACATTAGGCTTAACCTGCCTTCTAATGTCACCAGTTTCCATTATCACGATGGCCTCTTTGTTCACACGCTTAAATCTTTGTAAGGCAAGAGCCAATACTTCAGTGTCTGAGCAGTAGATATGTGGGGTATTAACGGCCCTTCTTGCTATGGTATTGAGTATTAATAACGTGTCTACTTCTTCCCAAGTTAAATTTTTATCATAGATGAACTAAAAGATAGAACACATATGTGTGTATGAATGGTCAAAGAAATGCTGTAATTATTTATTATATTTTATGCCAAATAAAGAATTAATTGCAGTTTTGTGTCTTTGCCATTGAAAAATGTACTATAGTCCTTTATTCAAGTAGTGTCATGTACTTTTGTTGCTCATATTTTTGGTTTTGCTAAATGTAGGTAGTTGTCTCGTATAATTCTTTAGCGGATTCTCTGGAGAATAATCACTAGCCACCCGGTGAGATATAGATACACAGAATAGTCTGGCCTATACTTTCTACATTCCTCTCTTGTCCTCATACACTCGACAACACATATTACCAAAATATTCTTCTTCACTCAAGGGGTTAACTACTCCACTGTAATTGTTCAGTGGCTACTTTCCTCTTGGTAAGAGTAGAAGAGAATATCTAAGGTAAGTAGCTCCTCTAAAAGAAAGACGCTCCAAAACCAAACCATTGTTCTCTAGGTTTAGCCTGTGTATTATGGCCTTCCACTCTCTTGGGGTAGAGTTTGGTTTGGTTTGCTTGCGGGTACACTTGTGCACACTATTCTATCCTATTTCTCTTCCCCCTTGTTATAAAATGTGTATAGTTTATATATGAGAATTATATTAATGTTGTTACTGTTCTTGAAATATTTTATTCTAATTGTTCATTACTTCTCTTGTAGCTTATGTATTTCCTTATTTCCTTTCCTCACTGGGCTATTTTCCCTGTTGGAGCTCTTGTGGTTATAACATCCTGCTTTTCCAAGTAGGGATGTAGCTTAGCAATTAATAATAATAATAATAATAATAATAATAATAATAATAATAATAATAATAATAATAATAATAATAATAATGTATTCCTGTCTGTGTGTGGATGAGCTTAATTCAATTATACATATAAGAGATTCTGCAAGCTCCTTGCAACCTAGTGTATCAGCCTCCTGGGCATGCTATCAAACAAGATGGACTCGTTCTCTTCTGAATACAATTTGAGTCCCTGAATGATACGGTGTTGTTGTTTCAATTGCAAAATCCTAGGTGAAGAGAAGCACTAGCCTCACCAGTGTGCTATTAATATCTGCGAACTCATAGATCCCAATCACTTCCTACAAAATCAGTTCTCTTGATGACTTATAGCAATGAGGAGGAGATGCATGAATAAAGAATTGGAGGCTTAAAGGGTAATTTCTTCAGAACAGGTTTTATGCTTTACTTTTTTGCAAACATCGCTCCAAGTTTTATACATGATATGAGACATTTTTTCCCCACATATCTTACTCACCATTCAGTCTCTCCTGAACAAAATGTGAAACTGCCCTTTCACAACGGTCTTTTGTGTTTTCATTTTAACAGCATTATCAGCCGATTTATATAGGGTCGATCTTTTTGGTGAGTATTTCTAGCTCGATTTGTTATATACAATGTTTTCATTTATATTCTTTTCCTGTATATCCTCCCTGATGGAGTTCTTTCACCTCTTCTTTGGTGTTCACCTCCGTCGCCTTCTAGGAACCTCCATCTCTATCACCATGCAGTCAATATACTCCTCATCCCGCCTCATCATATGTCCATAGGATCTCAATCTTCCTGCGGCTTTTTTGAAGCTTCTGTAACCCCTGTTGTACCTCTGATAAATCAATTTCTCGCTTTATCCTCCTGTGTCGCTCAACACATTCAGCACAACATCCTCTTTCTGTGCTACATTTAATCTTTTGTGTCAACACTGTTAAAAATTTGCCGTAAAATACTGTTAAAAATCCAGGAATAAATGACGCTAGGCATTTACCGTTACAAATACGGTCATATTGACATAAAGAATAGTAGAAATTAGGGTCCCCTGTATTTTATTGAAATACGGCCGAGAACAGTATATACTTTACGGAGAATTTCCGATTAAAATTACGGATTTTTCACAGTGTAGTTATACTTGAAATTTCAAGAAATATGTGGTATTTGGTGAACACCATTTTGAATATTACAAACATTTATCTACTTACATAATATCATAATTTGCTTCTTCATAACGGAAAGTAAAAATCATACAAGACAAAATGAAATAGAATCTTAAATGTATTTAGCTAGATAAGACGTGTTAGATATATTGTCATGACACTTGTCAGCTATCTTGGATCTGGTCAGTAACAGGAGTCAGAAAAATTAGAAACAGCTTGTTTCGAGTTCCTTATGTCATAGATACTTGAAAAAGTACAACTTTCCAGTTTCCGTAGGAAAGCTCAAAGGAGTACATTTCGCTACATAAGAACATGTACTACAAAAGGATGGAGATCAGAAAAGGCAATCCTAAGTTAACATTTAAAATTTTTTACTATTTAAACAGTAACGACACATACCTTTGCTTCTTAGGAATATTGAGTAATGTTCTGTGGCTTTCAGAGAGAGAGAGAAATCCTTATCTAAATAGTGCGTGGTAAATTTTTCAGACAAGTTAGATGGAAAGCAATTGCTGACAAAATATGAATTTAGATATCTAATATCCACGTGGGACATATGGATTAAAAGCTCTATAAAGTAGTGTTTTACAAGAGTTAGCTTCACATTCATATAGATAATGACTGAACAATCTTAATTGGAGTCTGATAAAACATTTATAACTGTCGTATTAATCTATCCATCACAACAGGAAATTGAAATGTCTAAAATTAAATAATGATCATCATACTCTAGGTCTAACGTTAACATAACATTTGGGTGAAATGAGTTCGTGTATTCTTAAACTAAGTGGGATAGTGTCTATTTCAAAAGAGAACAAACGTATTATCGAAAACCGCCCATGAAATAAGGTCTTAATTAATTCATCAAGGTGCACATATTAGCAAAGGCTGGAACTACGAGGAAATAATGCATTTTGATCAACTTATATGTGAAATTTGTTGAAAAAGAAAAAAAAATATGCGAAACTTAAATAGATTTTTTATATTCGTGAAATATAGACATTATGCTGGGAAACAGCCTAGTTAGGGTAATAGTCTATAGTATATGAAAAGGGGGATATACGTAAATAAAGAAGTAACATCAAAACAAGTGATCTCAAATATCATTGCACGAAATATGTTGGTAACATGGTTGCCCACTTTCGATCCATCAAATAAAAAGAAGAGGCAATTACATTAAATTTTAATTTACTGAAGCTGAGCTGAAATTTGTAATATCGAATTGTAGTTCATTGACCCCTGGTAAGGATGATATAAATCTTGATATGATAAGAAATCTAGCCCTAATAGCAAAGGTCTATCTACTAGAGTTTTATAATCCTTTTTGAGCTAAACATACATTTTGAAAGCCATGGAAACATGCAACAGTTATATCGATAGCGAGGCCAGGAAAAGTAACTAGTGATCCAAACAATTTTAGACCAATTTCACTGACTAGTTGCATTTGCAACTTACTAGAAAAAAAAAATATTGACAGCATTTGGGCTTACGTCATAATACACATTATCAGTTTTGCAATTTGGCTCACAAAGTGATCCAATTTGGATGCTCTTTCAGAAGTGGAAAATTGTACTCCAAGAGGTTTTGAATGAAAGAAAATAACAGTAGCCATATTTATTTTCAGATTCCAAAGGCATATGATACTATTTAGTGGTACTCATTACTAAAATCCTAACATCATAATTTGTTTTTGTGTACACCCTCTTTTTATTAAAAAGCTTATTGGTGGAAGAACATTCCAAACTCGCAAAGATAATGTTTATTCTAATCTTGAAAGTTTAACTGTCGGGGCAGAGTATTACGGCCAGCTTTATAAAACGTAGTTTATGTAAGATCTAATTCAATGTTTTATTCCTTTAGTAATTAATTTATCATGAGAAATAGCAAAGCAGTAACAAAAAAAAAAAAAAAAAAAAAAAAAAAAAAAAAAATTACCAGCAACATGGCAATGACTATCTAAGAATCTTATTAACATTTTCAACATTTTAAAATATTCATAAAATACTCACAGTTCATCGATCAATAGTAACTTACAGAAATTCGTTGTAATTTTATACTATCTTTCAGATGATGATGAGGCTTAAGCACGAAATTTTGAAGGATTTTATGGACGTTGTTTCATATGTAAAAGACCATGATCAAATGCACAGCTTCTAATGGTATTCGATTTCCCTGTCTTAACCTTACGATGGATGAGAATAGTCTCTCCTGAAAACATTCGTGTAATTCTCTATTTATATCTCCTGTGAACTTGTTCTCGAAAGTTCATAGCTAAACGACATTACACAATGCACGTAAAGAGGCTTTGATATTATCGAGAATTTACTATACTCAATTTTTTTTGCTGAGGCGCATTTGCACTGACTCGTAGCGGTGCCCTTTTAGCTTGGAAATGTTGCCTGCTATCTGATTTGTTAGAAATATCTCATCCAACCAATCAGTGAGCAAGAAACTTTTCCGACCTAATAGGGAACCCCTGCGAGTCGGTGTAGCCTACATCTGCCTCACTAAAAAGAATTGACTATAGATACTCTTGTTCTAGAATACAACGATACCTTTCATATACAAGTCATTACAATGTTTCAAT
>NC_090760.1:26053125-26058125 GCF_036898095.1 Palaemon carinicauda
AACTGTGCCCACTTGAAGCAACGTCTAACACTTCATACGGACCTTCAAATTTGTCGGGGACCTCATTTACATTCATTCTTCCTTTTTCTCGATAACTCTGTCAGAAAATTCTCTTTCCAACTATGTAGCTTTCAAACTTCTCATTTGTATTTTTCTAGACATCTTTATAATTTTCAGACACGCTCAACATTGGCCTTACTATCATTTTCACGATTAATATAAACTTAATTGGAGATATACCGGTACTTTATTGCCCCATTGCAGCTTTATACTACCATACTGTGCACCAGACATATAAATGCCAATCATTATCCCACGTACTCATCATTCGCAAAATTTCTGTCATTGTTCTCATATTCCTTTCAGCCAAACCATTCGCACTTCGCATACTGTTTCGGGAGTCGACTACAAATGTTTGATAATACATATTCTTTACATCTGCTCAAAATCCCATCCAACAAATTCAGGAACATTATCAATTCACATTCTCGCAGGCTTTCAGACACAATGCAACCATCACTTGCAAACCATTATCGCTACAGTCTCGCTAATATTCAAGAAACCATACATATCTTCCTCCATCCCCTAATGCAAAAATAAACGATATTTTTGCGCAATATAAATCGTCTAACAGCCTCTTATACACCTCCAAACCATACGATCATTCTTTTACCCAAAAACATGTAAAATATATTTTCGTATACTATAGATTTCCAAGCTTTCGTTTTGTATTTTTTCTACCTTTTGGTCAACAAATAATTTTTGCTCTACGTACCATCTTTCATTCCTGAACAATTCGCCATAGATATGCTTTTATACTCAATCACTATCATTTTACAGTCATTCTTCATAAGAAAACCATAACGTATACCAACGGACATCATTCAATCTCAGATATATTAATTGCAATAAAAAACAAATTCATTTCTTTATATTCAATTTATGTTCTACTTCGATACTATCTGGAATAACCTTCAAATGCACTTCTTTCCAAACAAGAAATCTTCCTTGACCTATACCATGAATTCTCCCACGTACATTCTTTTTCACTTCTCAATTATACCTCTCAATTTCCTTAATAACTGACGTATTCACTAAAGACACTTGCGCACTCATATCTATCTGACTGCAATATTCAATTCTCTCTCTCTCTCTCTCTCTCTCTCTCTCTCTCTCTCTCTCTCTCTCTCTCTCTCTCTCTCTCTCTCTCTCTCTCTCTATATATATATATATATATATATATATATATGTATGTATATATATATATATATATATATATATATATATATATATATATATATATATATATATATATATATATATATATATATATGTATGTATATATATATATATATATATATATATATATATATATATATATATATATATATATATATATATATATATATATATATATATATATATATACATATGTTTATATATATATATATATATATATATATATATATATATATATATATATATATATATATATATATATATATATATATATATATATTATATATGTATATACATATGTTTATATATATATATATATATATATATATATATATATATATATATATATATATATATATATACGTGTATATATACTCACATATATACATATATGTATGTACGTATACACACACACACACACACACACACACACACATATATATATATATATATATATATATATATATATATATATATATATATATATATATAAATATATATATATATATATATATATATATATATATATATATATATATATATATATATATATATATATATATATATATATATATATATATATATATATATATATATATATATATATGTATGTATGTATATATATACATTATTATGACTAGAAAATTACGTAAATTCCTAAGCTCCAAAACTCACCTGTTTTATGTAACATAACCTAATAAAGAAGATAATACCTTCAAGCTCTGAGAATAATATGCAACTGTCAGATGTCATTATATATGAATACTGAATATCTAAAGGTCTCTTTACTTAACATTCCTAGCAAGAACTTGGGGATTACTTTACTTTTAATGGGAACTAATGTAAAACCAGCCTCTTACTTCTGTTCTTAGTCATAGGATACGAGCAAAGTACTGAAATAGTTATTGGTGATTGAAATAATACACACTTCCTAATCTATCTATATACCAAGGCACTTCCCCCAATTTTGGGGGGTAGCTGACACCAACAATGAAACAAAACAAAAAGGGGACCTCTACTCTCTATGTTCCTTCAGCCTAATCAGGGACTCAACCGAGTTCAGCTGGTACTGCTAGGGTGCCACAGCCCAACCTCCCACATTTCCACCACAGATGAAGCTTCATAATGCTGACTCCCCTACTGCTGCTACCTCCACGGTCATCTAAGGCCCCGGAGGAAGCAGCAGGGCCTACTGGAACTGCGTCACAATCGCTCGCCATTCATTCCTATTTCTAGCACGCTCTCTTGCCTCTCTCACATCTATCCTCCTATCACCCAGAGCTTTCTTCACACCATCCATCCACCCAAACCTCGGCCTTCCTCTTGTACTTCTCCCCTCAACTCTTGCATTCATCACCTTCTTTAGCAGACAACCATTTTCCATTCTCTCAACATGGCCAAACCACCTCAACACATTCATATCCACTCTAGCCGCTAACTCATTTCTTACACCCGTTCTCTCTCTCACCACTTCGTTCCTAACCCTATCTACTCGAGATACACCAGCCATACTTCTCAGACACTTCATCTCAAACACATTCAATTTCTGTCTCTCCATCACTTTCATTCCCCACGACTCCGATCCATACATCACAGTTGGTACAATCACTTTCTCATATAGAACTCTCTTTACATTCATGCCCAACCCTCTATTTTTTACTACTCCCTTAACTGCCCCCAAAACTTTGCAACCTTCATTCACTCTCTGACGTACATCTGCTTCCACTCCACCATTTGCTGCAACAACAGACCCCAAGTACTTAAACTGATCCACCTCCTCAAGTAACTCTCCATTCAACATGACATTCAACCTTGCACCACCTTCCCTTCTCGTACATCTCATAACCTTACTCTTACCCACATTAACTCTCAACTTCCTTCTCTCACACACCCTTCCAAATTCTGTCACTAGTCGGTCAAGCTTCTCTTCTGTGTCTGCTACCAGTACAGTATCATCCGCAAACAGCAACTGATTTACCTCCCATTCATGGTCATTCTCGCCTACCAGTTTTAATCCTCGTCCAAGCACTCGAGCATTCACCTCTCTCACCACTCCATCAACATACAAGTTAAACAAATACGGCGACATCACACATCCCTCTCTCAGCCCCACTCTCACCGGAAACCAATCACTCACTTCATTTCCTATTCTAACACATGCTTTACTACCTTTGTATAAACTTTTCACTGCTTGCAACAACCTTCCACCAACTCCATATAACCTCATCACATCCCACATTGCTTCCCTATCAACTCTATCATATGCTTTCTCCAGATCCATAAACGCAACATACACCTCCTTACCTTTTGCTAAATATTTCTCGCATATCTGCCTAACTGTAAAAATCTGGTTCATACAACCCCTACCTCTTCTAAAACCACCCTGTACTTCCAAGATTGCATTCTCTGTTTTATCCTTAATTCTATTAATCAGTACTCTACCATACACTTTTCCAACTACACTCAACAAACTGATACCTCTTGAATTACAACACTCATGCACATCTCCCTTACCCTTATATAGTGGTACAATACATGCACAAACCCAATCTACTGGTACCATTGACAACACAAAACACATATTAAACAATCTCACCAACCATTCAAGTACAGTCACACCCCCTTCCTTCAACATCTCAGCTTTCACACCGTCCATACCAGATGCTTTTCCTACTCTCGTTTCATCTAGTGCTCTCCTCACTTCCTCTATTGTTATCTCTCTCTCATTCTCATCTCCCATCACTGGCACCTCAACACCTGGAACAGCAGTTATATTTGCCTCCCTATTATCCTCAACATTCAGCAAACTTTCAAAATATTCCGCCCACCTTTTCCTTGCCTCCTCTCCTTTTAACAACCTTCCATTTCCATCTTTCACTGTCTCTTCAATTCTTGCGCCAGCCTTTCTTACTCTCTTCACTTCTTTCCAAAACTTCTTCTTATTCTCTTCATATGACTGACCCAATCCCTGACTCCACCTCAGGTCAGCTGCCCTCTTTGCCTCACGTACCTTGCGCTTTACTTCCACCTTTTTCTCTCTATATTTTTCATACTTCTCTATACTATTACTCTGCAGCCATTCTTCAAAAGCCCTCTTCTTCTCTTCCACTTTCACCTTCACTCCTTCATTCCACCATTCACTGCCCTTCCTCATGCTGCCTCCAACAACCTTCTTGCCACATACATCACTTGCAATCCCAACAAAATTTTCTTTTACTAACTTCCATTCCTCCTCTAAATTACCAGTTTCTCTTACTCCCACCTCATCATATGCCATTTTCAACCTTTCCTGATATTTACTTCTTACCCCCGGTTTTATTAGCTCTTCAATCCTCACTACCTCCCTTTTACATCCACCTACTCTATTCCCCCACTCTTTTGCTACAACTAATTTTCCTTCCACCAAAAAATGATCAGACATACCGTTAGCCATACCTCTAAACACGTGCACGTCTTTCAATCTTCCAAACATATATATATATATGTATATATATATATATATATATATATATATATATATATATATATATATATATATATATATATATGTATATATATATATATATATATATATATATATATATATATATATATATATATATATATATATATATATACATATATATATATATATATATATATATATATATATATATATATATATATATATATATATATATATATATGTATATATATATATATATATATATATATATATATATATATATATATATATATATATATATATATATATATATATA
>NC_090760.1:26068125-26080625 GCF_036898095.1 Palaemon carinicauda
GATAGTTGGGAGTAAAGCAAAACGTAATATCAGCATTGTTCCCCTTTTTTGAAGCTTGATTGTTTCATATTTCAAAGCTAAATGTTAAATGTTTTAAACTGTGTTATTAATATGTCTATAAAGAATATATCAGGATTGACTCTCACACAACATGAAATAAATAAATAATAAATGTCAAACCTGTCAATAGTACCTTGGCAAAATGTTATTTGATTGACCTTAGTTTGGTTATCACAAAAATACAAACGTTTTTGTCGTAATTAAATCATTGATTGTAGATAAATATATCCATAGTTTGAAACCTGGAAAATACACCCGTGATTATATATAGCATGGTATAATCTGCCAAACATAATAAAGTTGAATGAAATAGATAGTTCAAAGTATGAATTACTACGTTCATATTTTACCTAGGAATAATCCTTTTTCTTGGAAATGATTATTAAAAAAAAAAAAACTTTAAAATTTGATTATACTTCATATTCGTTACTTACTTTTCCTTCTGGATTCAGTTCCACATGGCATTTATTGTCAAAAATTATCACACTGAGATAGTTTTCTTTATCATTCGCTTCACATTTGCACAGTTCTGAGAAGAGAAGAATTTTAATCTTTCAGCTATAATGACCATTACATTTACTCGCAGAGCAGCTACATCTAACAAGCTCCGGAACAGCTACAGGAGCTGGTGCCTTTTGTGACAAGTAGGGAGTATATGTACCATCATCTCTCTAGTCCATTCATATTTGGTTAGATCTAAAATTGTTGGAAGAGCTACAATGTCTTGCATCCAACTATTATCCTGTAAATGATCCCTGTTAATAAGGTAAATAATAGTACCCTGAGTAAGTGGCAGTTTGTCCACAGCTTCTTTCACATTCAATGTGCAAAACATGTACCACCTATGTTCCTTACCTGAAATAAGATTTGAGTCGAATAGCTGACACATGGAAGATTCACACCATTGTAAAACACCCTGTGAACGCTTTGGACTACCACCTAGCTTTGTCAATGTCTTGATTATTGTGCCATTGGCATTCATAAATGCATTGAAGCAGGTTAGTTGTCCTTCTCCAAATATGTGGTCTGTGGTATCACACCCACTATTAGCATGACAGCCAGGCGGTGCTGCAATCTTGTTTGAACTGTCAGTATCATTAATGCCATTAAGCTTCACCTGCCTTCTAATGTCAACAGTTTCCATTATCACGATGGCCTCTCTGCTCAAACGCAGAAATCTTTGTAAGGCAAGAGCTAATACTTCACTGTCTGAGCAGTAGATATGTGGGGTATTAACGCCCCTTATTACTGTAGCATTGAGTATTAATAACGTGTCTACTTATTCCTAAGTTAAATTTGTATCATAGATGAACTAAAAGATAGAACGCATATGTGTGTATGAATGGTCAAAGAAATGCTGCAATTCTTTATTGTATTTTGTGCCAAATAATGAATTAATTGCATTTTTGTGTCCTTGCTATTGAGATATGTACTGTAGTCCTTTATCCAAAAATTGTCACGTACTTTTGCAACTCATATTTCAGGTTTTGCTAAATGTACGTAGCTGTCTAGTATAATTCTTTAGCGGATTCTCTGGAGAATAATCACCAGCCACCCGTTGGGATACACATACACCGAATAGTCTGGCCTATACTTTCCACATTCCCTTCTGTTCTCATACACTCGACAACACTGAGATTACCAAAAAATTCTTCTTCACTTAAGGGGTTAACTACTGCACTGTAATTGTTCAGTGGCTACTTTCCTCTTGGTAAAGGTAGAAGAGAATATCTAAGGTACGTAGCTCCTATAAGAGAAAGACACTCCAAAACCAAATCATTGTTCTCTAGGCTTGAGTAGTGCCATAGTCTGTGTATCATGGTCTTCCACTCCCTTGGGGTAGAGTTGTCTTGCTTGGGGATATACTCGGGTACACTTTTCTATCTTATTTATCTTCCCCCTGCTCTAAAATGTGTATAGTTTATATATAAGAGTTATTTTAATGTTGTTACTGTTCTTAATGCATTTTATTTTAATTGCTTATCACTTCTCTTGTAGTTTATGTATTTCCTTATTTCCTTTCCTCACCGGGCTATTTTCCTTGTTGGAGCTCTTGGGATTATAACATTCTGCTTTTCCAAGTTGGGTTGTAGCTTAGAAAATAATAATAATAAAAAAGATAATAATAATAATAATAATAATAATAATAATAATAATAATAATAATAATAATAAAAATAATAATAATAATAATAATAATAATAATAATAATAATAATAATAATAATAATAATAATAATAATAATGCAATGTATGGCTCTCTGTATGTGGCTGAGTTAAATTCAATCATATATATGAGATTCTGCAAGCTCCTTGTAACCTTGTGTATTAGCCTTCTGGGCATGCTATTAAAAGATGGATTCGGTCTCTTCTGAATACAATTTGAGTCCCGGAATATCACGGTATTGTTGTTTCAAGTGCAAAATCCTAGGTGAAGAGAAGCATCAGCCTTCACCAGTGTGCTATTAATATCTGCGAACTCACAGTCTCCAGTAACTTCCTCCAAAACCAATTCTCTTGGTGACTTATAGAAATGAGGAGGAGATGCATGAACAAAATAATTGGAGACTTTTAGGTTAATTTCTTTAGAACAGGTTTTCAGTTTTACTTTTTTGCAAACATCGCTCCAAGTTTTATATATGATATGAGACATTTTCCCCCACATATATTACTCACCATTCAGTCTGTCATGAACAAAATGTGAAACTGCCCTTTCACCACATTTTTTTTTTTTTTTTTTTTTTTTTTTTGTGTGTAGGTGTGTGTGTGTTTTTACAGCATTATCAGCCGATTTATATAGGGTCGATCTTTTTGGTGAGCACTCGCAGCTCAATATCTTATATACAATGTTTTCATTTACATTATTTTCCTTTTTATCCTCCCTGACACAGTTCTTTCACCTCTTATTTGGTGTTCACCTCCGTCGCCTTCGAGGAACCTCAATCTCTATCACCATGCAGCCAATATACTCCTCATCCCACCTCATCATATGTCCTTACCATCTCAACCTTGCTTCCTGCGGTCTTTTTTGAAGCCTCTGTAGCCCCTGTCGTACCTATGATGATTCAATTTCTCCCTTTATCCTCCTTTGTCGCTCAGCACATTCAGTGCAACATCCTCTTTTAGTGTAAAAAAAAAAAAAAAAAAAAAAAAAAAAAAAAAAAAAAAAAAAAAAAAAAAAATTGTTAAATTCCAGGAATAAATGATACCAGGCATTTGCCGTTACAAATACGGTTATAGCGACATTAAGAGTGGTAGAAATTACGGTCCCCTGTATTTTACTGAAATACGGCAGAGAACAGTATACATTTTACGGAGAATTTCTGATTAAAATTACGTTTTTTCTTAACAGTGTAGTTATACTTAAAATTTCAAGAAATATACGGTATTTGGTGAACACCATTTTGAATCATGCAAACATTATCTACTTACATAATTTCAGTTTATATTTTACGGAGAATTTCCGATTAAAATTACGGTTTTTAATGTAGTTATACTTGAAATTTCAAGAAATATATGTTATTTAGTAAAGATTTATCTACTTACATAATTTTTTAATTTACTTCTTCATAATGGAAAATAAAAATCATACAAGACAAAATGAAATAGAATATTACATGTACTTAGATAAGACGTGTTTGATATAATGTCATGACACTTGTCAGCTATCTTAGATTTGGTCAGTAACAGGAGTCCGAAAAATTGGAAACAGCTGGTTTTGAGTTCCGTATGTCCTAAATACTTAAAAAAGTAATAGTTTCTAGTTTCTGTCGGTAAAGCCAAAAGGAGTACATTTCGCTACGCAAGAGCATGTACTAACAAGCTTGAAATTAACAAAAGGATGCAAATCAGAAAAAGCTCTCATAAGTGAACATTTGAAATTTTATACGATTTAAATAGTAACGACACATACATTTGCATCTTAGGAACATTGAGTAATGTACTTTGGCTTTCAGAGAAAAAGACAAACCCTTATTAAAATAGTGTTTGGTAACCTTTTCAAACAAGTTAGATGGAAAGCAATTACTGACAAAATATGAATTTAGATATTCAATTTCCCCGTGGGACATATGGATTAAAAGCTCTAAAAAGTAGTGTTTTACAAGAGTTAGCTTCATATTCATATAGATAATGACTAAACAATTTTAATTGGAGTCCGATAAAACATTTATAACCGTCATATTAATCTATCCATCACAACAGGAAATTGAAATGTCTAAAATTAAAAAATTATCATGTTTTAGGTCTAGCGTTAACATAACATTTGGGTGAAATGAGTTCATGTATTCTAAAGCTAAGTGGGATACTGTCTATTTTTAAAAAGAACAAATGTATCATCGAAAAACGTCTATAAAATAAGGTCTTAAAAGCTACAGATCACAATTAACTCATCGAGGTGCACATATTAGCAAAGGTTAGAACTACGAGGGGAATAATGCCTTTCGATCAACTTATTTGTGAACTTTGTTGAAAACAGAAAAAAAGAAATTATAGTTACGGGAAACTCATTGTATATGAAAAAGGGGATTTATATATCAAAGGTCTAGGATTCCCTTTGTAAAGTTGCCAGATTTTTAACCCTCATCTTTGGCCACAGTGATAATAGGAATTACGCTAGATATTATCAGAATAACAAGCCCTCCTATAAGACAAATACGTATAGAGAAAGTGATCAAAACAAAGAAAATTATAATGAAACATATAAATCTAAGGGAATCATCATAAGGGAGGTAGATCAAAGAATAGATAAGATAAGTATTGTCAAAGGGGTTACACAGAACAAGAATGCTGGTACCAGGTTAAGAAAAATGATAAGCCCACTGAAAGCACCAGTCGAAATACCCCTCATGTACAAGCAAAGGATAATTCCAATTCTACAAATGGTATAGAAGTAAAATAGGGTACCAGAAAATAACTAGAACACCATGAAGAGAGTACGGAGAATAGGGAAGCAATAGATAGGAAGTATGTTGTAGGTATCGGAGCTTCATTCACGTTGCAAGCAACATATTCATTCTTCCGACAGCAGGTACAGCTAAAAAAAAAATGCCAAGATAAAAGGTAAAGAATGCCGCAATTTGTTGAATTCAGGTAGTACGGTCAACATTATCGGACTCAATATTTTGACTGATTATTTAGATATTCCTACTTCCGCTATAAGGAGTGAGGACACATTACTGTAGGTAAGGGAATACCGGCAACCAGATTAACAATGTAGGAACTGTAGACTTAAACACTGAATTATTTGAAAAGAAATGCTAAGTGCCGTTTTTAGTTTTCCATGAAGTATCATATCCCTCTAGAGCTTTGATTTCCTTTGAAACAATGCAACATATGGAGTCCATTTTAATTGTAAGGACAGAAGGTTGAATATAAAGAGAAATAGTCAGGAAATATGTTTTCAACTTATCGATGACAAGTCTACTACAAATCTGGCCAGTTTTCAGAAGACCGTGTTTGTAGTTGAAACAAACTCTGAATAAAAAAGGGGAAATGGAAATAATTGCGAATTAAAAAGGCAAGGATAAAGAAGAGAATTTGGAAACTGGATAAATAGAAGAAGGTGAATTTACTCATTGTGATGATAGGATAGATATTACGGAAGAAAATGTCAATAGAGAATCTTTTAGAATAAATAGAGAGGAATTCCAAGAGGTATTGCCGTTAGGAAAATTAAGCTCCCATTAGATAAGTAACTTAAGTGAAACAGAGCAAAAGATGAAGTTAAGGTAGATTCATATTTTCATATTAAATTGCAAACTGGGGATATAAGTCCGATCAGCACAACAGATGATAAAAAAATAAGTTTTAATTTAGCTAGAGAAGTAGTACTACTGCCTAATACTTTTACTGGAGTATACTCATCAACCCGCACAGACACCAATAATGATGTGATATTAAGCCCAAAAACATAGCCAGAATTTATGAGGATGGACAATTCGTAAGTTCAAATGAAAGGAACAACCTGTACTGCTTATGTCATGAATTACTCTGATAAAAGACTTCTTCAGTTAGCAGGTACTAAATTTTTTACAAGAATAAAAGTTCACCATGGGAAGCACAAATGAAGGAATAAATAATGTTATAGATAACACAGATTTTCCAGATTACAGATATAGATTAATAGGAATACTAAATAAATATAGGCAGGAAATAGCTATTTCAGGGGATAGGTTAGGTAGGAAAGAATTAAGACACTATATAATTCTAGATGATGGTGCCAAAACTTTTTTCATACCTAATCATAAACTACCTATCAGCAAACGTCCCATCGCAGATAAAATGATAGAAGAAATGAAGGAAGAAGAAGTGATCATACCATTTAAGTCTCCTTATAATTCTCTTATTTTGTTAATTCCAAAGGAAGATGGAAGTTCCAGATTAGTTATTGATTATCGTAAGTTGAATGCGAACACAGTTCCTGATAGAATGTCTATGCCAGTGATAAAGGAGGTTTTGGTTCAATTGGGAGGAGAAAAAATATTTTCATCCTTAGATATACTAAGCGGATATTGGCAAGTACCAGTAGAGGAAGAATCTATGCCATTAACTGCTTTCAGTAATCATAAAGAACACTTAGAATTTCAAGTAATGCTGTTTTGACATACACCAGCTCCATTAACTTGTCAGATTAATGTTACAGATCTTATGAGAATCAAGAATGTGTCAGTTTATTTAGATGATGTCATTATATTTAGCAAGGATATAGAGAGCCATTTTGGAAATCATTTTAGAACGACTAAGAATAGCAGGATTAAAGATAAAGATCTAGAAATGTCAGTTCTTGAGGAAATCCTTAGAATATTTAGGACATGTAATCAGTGCTGATGGATTGCACATGCAAGAAGGGAAAATAAAGGTTATTGTGGAATATCCTGCTACACAAAACTTGAAGGGTATAACAAGATTCTTAAGGATGATAAGATACTATAGACCATTTATCAGAAATTTTTCTACTATAGCCAATCCATTGACAGAATCATTGAAGAAGGATGTAGAGTTTGAATGGAAAATAGAACAAAAAAGAGGCTTTTCAAGCTATGAAGGAGAAATTAATTAGTGATCCTATCTTAGTTTATCCAGACTCTAGTAAGGAGTTTAATTTAGCAAGTGATGTTTCCAATACAAGAATAGGAGTTTTGTTTCAGTAAGCTAAAGCCAGAATAAGGGTAATGTATTATGCAAGTAGGGTCTTAAATGCAGTTTAACGGAATTACAATACCACCGAGAGAGAAAGTTTATCTAGAATTTAGATACATTCCAGGTAGGCTTAATAACTTAGCAGATGGATTATCTAGAGCACAGGAGGATACTGAAAGGATTTCCACCACTAACACCTTTTTGATTCAGGTGTTCTACTTGTAATAAACATAAAGGCCATGTTAATGTCAGAACTCCTTTAAAAAACTATCGTTTCAATTTAAATCCCTATGAGATACTTCAAATGCATCATATGAGACCCTTTCCAAAAACCTTGAGATGAAATAAATATTTACTGGTCTTCATAGAGTATCTAACTCGATGCTTAAAATATTTTCTTGTTAGATACGACTGCCATAGTGGTAGCAGATGCCTTAATGACCAGGATAATCACTAGACATTCGTGTCCACAGGCATTTTTTTTTTGGATAATGCACTCAAATTTACCAGTGAAGTTATAAAGAAACTTTATTTTTTTTTTTTTAATTAAGAAAAGTAAGATAACCCCTGATAATCCTAGTTCCAATGGGATAATAGAAAGATCGAATAAGAAGATTCTGTATGTTCTGCGAACTATCATTAGTCCTACCAAGATCGAGAAAATACAAGGTCTACTCAACAGCTGACCAGTAATTAGGTCTTTTGCGCAGTGGCGTCACTTGAAGTACCTGGCCGAGGGTTCGTTGAAATTCCGGCTTCAGTCCAGGTGTGGCTCGAGTCGGGAACGTGTCTCTGTTTTCTTTTAAAATATTTATGGCTAACTAAAATAATTATGCCGTCCCATTGTGCAATGTCTGGGTACAGAAAAACACATGTGAAAGAGTCTTATATATATATATATATATATATATATATATATATATATATATATATATATATATATATATATATATATATATATGTATATATATATATATATATATATATATATATATATATATATATATATATATATATATATATATATATATATATATATATATATATATATATACATATATATATATATATATATATATATATATATATATATATATATATATATATATATTTATATATATATATATATATATATATATATATATATATATATATATATATATATATATATATATATATATATATATATATATATTTATATATTTTCCCTATGAATAGCTTCACATATTTTTTTATAGTGATTTTCATATGCCTATGTTCCAAGCTCGGTGTAATTTCTTTATTCATTCCTATTTTCACATTTATTACTCGTAAATCTTTTTATTCAGTTTTCTGTCTTTACATTTTTGTTTTATTTATTATTCCTTTACTCTATTAGACTGTATTTTCGTTTGCGAGTTTTAAACAGGAATTTATCGAACTCGCCGAGAAAAGTAAGAAAATAAATTATGTAAATGTGTGAAGTGAAATAAAATCTGAAATGACTTCTGCATTTCAACAAAATACTCTATAACATCACTTGGTAGGTTCATATATTTGCATATTTCTGTGCACACTTTGGATGTGGAGTTTACCTCATCCTTTAAGGATTTGTCTCCGTGGTAACAATTAAACCCTTTTTTTTCTGCAGTGCTTTGAAAAAATCTACAGATGGTATGTAATCTAAATACCAAAATAATTTTAGTGTTCAAGTTTTTTGTTGATAATCTACAATGTTTATTCTTCAATTAGTAATATAATATTATATAGGGGTATTCAGTAGCAAAAAAAAGTGTACACAGCAATGACAGTCAGCTAGTTGCATGTTATTCTTCAGCCGGTAATCCTCATATTGTCGATGATTCACGTCATATCCTTTAAGTTTGGCAAATCAATTTCTTCATAAACATAGATAATTGTTTGTGGTAAATGGATTCGTACATTTGGATACTTGTTTTCCCTCTACACAAAGATTAACCTTTAAATCTCTTTATTAAATATGGCAAAAATAAACCACAAGAATAATTTTCCAAAATGGAACCCGCAATTTAACGATTGCAGAACATGAAATAGGTAAGTCTCCCAGAAACTCTGTGGTGCCTGTACGTTTTCTCTTTTACCTTACATTTTCACTTACATTTTCACCATTTTCTCTGTGGGCTCCACTTCAGATGACGTCACAACATGCGCGTGCGTAGGCCTTGCATTTTCTCGATCGTGAGTCCAACCACAGAAGATTGGCATTTAGCCTTAGTGGATATTCAGTTTACCATAGTGAATGAGACGGTAGGAGATACCCCACACTTTTTATTTTATGGTTATCAGGAAAGTCTACCAAACCCTTTGTTAGGTGACACAAAACCTCCTAGGCACACTTACGATTATGAAGACTATGTAACTTGGAAATTACGAAGAACATTCTAAACTATAAGACAGACGAGACAGTCTTTAGGAAAGGGCAACAGATAAATAAAAAATACTACGATGTTACCAGTTTAAAGACATACCTAAAGGTAGGTTCACACGTATTTATGAAGGTTAGTGTAAAAGAAGGATGGTACGAAAAGGCGTCTCACAAATTCGAAGGTCATTGCAGATTTATATTAATGCGGGAACATAGTTTAGAAGTCAAATATGATCCTTGGAATCATTTAACGAGTGTAAAAACTAATCTATGGTCTTTTCAAACTATATAGGAAGTGGTTGAAAAGCTTCCTTCTGATCCTATCCTTAGTGCCAGGTACCACTTGTGTAACCAACATGAAAAGTGGGGCCTTATTATAAGATCATGTAAAGAGTGAAGTATTAAATGATTTTGCTCTGGTAAAGGTTAATGTAAAATCACTGTTAGAACGTGAAGAGCATTTGAAAAGCTAAATGAACAGATACAAGAATGTATACTCACCCACAGTAATTCCACTTTTACCGATATAATGAGCGATTTACAAGGAAAAAATGAGATCCTGAGGCCCAGCCCACCAAAGAAAGATCTCTATTGCATTTCATAGGAAGTGCATTTAGAACTTTGTTTGTGGGTAGCCACAGAAGGCTATTTACATGGTTTAACTGTTCGTGTGGAACAAATAAAAAATGGGAAAACTAATGGGGAATTTAATTAATACATTAATAGAAACTAATAATGAGAATGCAGAAAACATAAAAGGATGGAAAGAATTATTAATCAAGTTAACTAAATATCCCCACAAAGATAGATGATTTAGAAAATTTATTTAAGATATTTCATGAGGCATAAATCAAGAAAAGTTCTCATGAGAGTCAGTGAATGGATTATTGAGTGGCCAAAAGGAATCCTCAGCCCTGCTATAATCTCCCCAAAAACTTTGAAGGAAACCCAAGATTGGTGTATAGTTGATAGTCACTAGGCCTTTGGCGGATGAGGTTTTTTTGTACTATACCATATCAACTGTGAAAGTAATAAATTAACATTTATTGGTGTTGATTCCTATTGAAGGTATACAAATGTGTGATTTATATATTATACATCCCTTTCCAAGTTTAAATTGAAAATGAAACACTGGTATGGAATCTTCCAAAAGCTAGTTTTGCATCAGATACAAATAAATTGTTGAATCCTCTGGAAGAAAGTGAACTAGAAAAATATGTTTTGATAGTTGAAATAAATTCCATGTGTAATTATGTGCAATTGAAGCCACCATTGAGTAATTTTCCATGTCCAAAGGGCCCTTTTTTTTTTTTTTTTTTTTTTTTTTTAACTGAGTTAATGAAGTTTGTGTGTTTGAACATTTTGATCGACCAATTAAGGCATTACATTTAGTTAATGAGATTTTTGTTTATATCAGTCACACGAAGAATGCACAAGTGTATAAAATAATGAATGTATATTATTTATAAATCCTTGCATAGTTGTCATTACTGATTATCTATGTTATGTACACCCAGCAACAAAACCAGTGTCTCGCCAGACCAGACTTGGATACATCATGTATATATATATATATATATATATATATATATATATATATATATATATATATATATATATATATATGTATATATATATATATATATATATATATATATATATATATATATATATATATATATATATGTATATATATTTATATATATATATATATATATATATATATATATATATATATATATATATATATGTGTATATATATATATATATATATATATATATATATATATATATATAAATATATATTAATATATATATATATATATATATATATATATATATATATATATATATATAATATATATTTATATATATATATATATATATATATATATATATATAAATATATATTTATATATATATATATATATATATATATATATATATATATTTATATATATACAAATATAAATATGTATATATATATATATATATATATATATATATATATATATATATATATATATATATATATATATATATATATATATATATATATATATATATATATATATATATATATATGTATTATAGCCACGAAAGGAAAAATGAAAAAGACTTGATTGGAGTTAGTACTTTCATCCACTCAGGACATTATCAAACTCAGCAATGAGAATACATATACAAAGACATCGTATTTATACAGGAGAAGGGGATCCAACAGCTGTCAGTTTCTTAATAATTCCGGAGAAGTCAGATTTTAGATAAAAGGATAATACTGGATTAACGGAAAACAGACCTGGGCTTAGATTCAAATTTCTACCTTGAGTACAGGAGATTAAAAATGATTCAACAATATTCCTTTGGAAATAGTCATTTACATGGATTACTTTTTCCGTCTTTGACCAACCAATTCTGTGACTTGACCCTAACCAGTGGGAGGCCAAGGCATTATTAAGAGAACCCCTGGAGACGGCCACCTGATGTTGTTTTAATCTGATTGGTATACTTTTTGATGTTTGACCAACATAAAATAGGTTACACTCTGAACAAGGAATGCTATATATTACATTATTATCATTTCCAGAACTATTCTTAATTAACATGTTTTTTAAAGTACAATTATATTTAAACACTACAGCAATATCTAGTTTTTTCAAAAGGGGTATAACATCTAAAAAACAAACATGAAATGGCAAACAAAGCATATTATTAATTGTTTCCTTTCTCTCTAGTTGGACACTATAAAATGTTTTCTTAGCCTTATTCATACATTTTTCTAAGAAATATTTAGGATAACAAAGATCTGTAGCAATTTTTTCTATTTTAGTGAACTCCTCCTCAATGTAATCTGGGCTACAAATTCTCAATGCCCTAAGGTACATGGAGGAAAAAACTGAATGCTTAATATTTTTAGAG
>NC_090760.1:26085625-26088125 GCF_036898095.1 Palaemon carinicauda
TCACATAAATTTACCACAGATTCCCTCTGATCCCTTTCTAGGTGTAGCAAATTCCCAGACAAATTACTTAACATTTCCTGATTATTTCTGGGCCATGGCATATCAATGCTGAGACCTACAACACTAGGCTCAACCCTATTGAGTAATAAGATGGGTTCCTTACTCTCATGCTCAACAAAAAGTTTCAACATATTTGCATGGCATAGTTGATACTTACGTCGCCTGTCTGGTGTTTCTATCAGTCTATCAGGTAGTTAAGACTACTAACTACCTTTGCCACCCTCCATGGACCTAAAAACTTTGTTGTTAAGGGATTTCCTGGAATTGGCAGCAGAGCAGGTACCTTATCTCCAACCTGAAATTCCCTAACACTGGTCTTTACGTCGTACTTTTCCTTCATCTTCCCCTGACCAATTACTAGATTATTCTTAGCAAATTCCCATGCCTTAGTTAACTTACTCCTGGACTTTCTCAAGAACTCTATCAAGCTTACGTTAGGGTGACTCCCCTCCCAACTCTCTCTTATCACATCCAAGGGACCCCTTACCTTGTGACTAAAAACTAATTCAAAGGGGGTGAAACCCATTACATCACTTGGTACAGACCTAAAAGCAAAAAGTAAATACGGGAGAACTTTATCCCATCCTCCCGGATTATCCCCACAATATTTTTTTAACATGGATTTCAGCGTCTGATGGAATCGCTCAATCTGTCCCTGGCTTTCTGGGTGGTAAGGCGATGACCTGATATGTTGAACCTTCAACTCCTGTAAACTTTTACAAAAATCTTTGCTTGTAAAATTAGTCCCGCAATCAGATTGAATCGTCTTGGGCAAACCAAACCTGGAAAAGAAGTTTGTTAATGCATTGATGACCTGCTTACTCTTAAAACTCCTCAAGGGCACTGCTTCCGGGTACCTGGACATTCGATCCATTATAGTTAGTATGTATTGATTACCACTGCTGGTTTTAGGCAATGGGCCTACAATGTCAATCAAAATTTCCTGAAAAGGTTCCCCTACTGCTGGAATTGGTTTTAAAGGTGCCTTAGGGATTTTCTGATTGGGTTTACCAACCAGTTGACAAGTTTTGCAAGAATTAACAAACCTTTTTACCTCAGATCTCATCTTTGGCCAATAAAAGTGTTCAGCAATTTTCCTAAAAGTCTTTCCAATTCCAAAATGACCTGTGAACACATCCTCGTGTCCCAACCATAAAATCTTGTCCCTATATTTATGGGGCACTACCACCTGTTTCCTTACCTCCCAATCATCAGACGGAACCACAGTTGACCTACTCACCCTCAGTAGGATGCCGTCTTCCCACAGATACCGAGGTCTACTCAAATCAGAGTCTACCTCCACTCCTAATTCTCCAAACTCCTCCTTCTGAGCTAACCTAATTGATTCCCTATCCCAACCTACTGTGCTATCCCACTCAGAGACCAGACTAGGACTTGCAGAAGCACTTAACCCAGAAACCCCTCCCTCTGACAGCTCCTCTAGACTATCCAAGCCTAACCCTTCATCCTCTATCCCAGATGAATGCGCTGCCGAGCGAGTCACAACCATAACCGGTTCAACTTCACTAACGGGGTCAGCATACCTGCATTGCACAACCGGGCAATCATATACCGTACCTGCCTCTATATCGTTAGCCAACACAATATCAACATTGCTTATGGGTAATACATTCACCATTGCCAACTTCATAGGTCCATTAATCCACCTTGAGTCTACCCAAAACTCACCCAGAGGACACGCTACTACCGTATTAGGAAATCCACCTAATACTATATACTCTGGCTCCTCCTCTCTGAAGTCCCAGGGCAATGAGGACCGTAAGATTACCGACTGGGCCGCGCCAGTGTCCCGTAGTATTCTCACCCGCCTTCCAGACCCTGGCCGGTCTTTAGCGAAAACCTCGCCTTCTGCGACGTACTTACTGAAGCAACTACTTACCTGGGACCTGCTCCCAGCAACCTTACCAATCAAGCCTACCGGCTTTGACTTACCCTGCCCTTTCCAGGCAGTACAATCAGCCTTAACATGGCCCTTTTTCCTGCAGAAAAAACAAATGATTTCACTTCCACCCCTACTTGGTGATGACTTTGCCTTCTTTGGAGAACTCCCTCCATCCGACTTACCAGACGTTACCGCTGCTTTCTCGCCCTTCTTACCTTTATCCCATTTATCGAGTCTCTATGAAAAATGATTTACTGACTTATGCGATAAAGTATATTCGTCCGCAGCAACCGCTACTGCTTCTATAGTTTCCAACTTCAAGTCTTCTAAATGTACTTTAAGTTCCATCCCAATGTGATTTTTAAATTCCTCAATTAATATTAGTTCCTTTAAACTTTCAAAATCATTAATACCCTTCGCTTTTAACCAATCTAAAAACGCACTTACTTTCTCTCTAGCAAATTCAACAAATGTGCAGTTGTACAGCTTACCCAAGTTACGAAAGCGTTGACGGTACGCCTCAGGTACCAGTTCATA
>NC_090760.1:26090625-26098125 GCF_036898095.1 Palaemon carinicauda
ATATATATATATATATATATATATATATATATATATATATATATATATATATATATTTATATATATATATACCAAGGCACTTCCCCCAATTTTGGGGGTTAGCTGACATCAACAAATGAAACAAAAATAAAAAAGGGGACCTCTACTCTCTACGTTCCTCCCAGCCTAACAAGGGACTGATCCGAGTTCAGCTGATACTGCTAGGGTGCCACAGTCCACCCTCCCACAGCCCACCTTCCCACATTATCCACCACAGATGAAACTTCATAATGCTGAATCCCCTACTGCTGCTACCTCGGCGGTCATCTAAGGCATCGGAGGCAGCAGCAGGGCATACCGGAACTGCGTCACAATCGCTCGCCATTCATTCCTATTCCTAGCACGCTCTCTTGCCTCTCTCACATCTATCTTCCTATCACCCAGAGCTTCCTTCACTCCATCCATCCACCCGAACCTTGGCCTTCCTCTTGTACTTCTCCCATCAACTCTTGCATTCATCACCTTCTTTAGCAGACAGCCATTTTCCATTCTCTCAACATGGCCAAACAACCTCAACACATTCATATCCACTCTAGCTGCTAACTCATTTCTTACACCCGTTCTCACTCTCACCACATCGTTCCTAACCCTATCACCTCGAGATACACCAGCCATACTCCTTAGACACTTCATCTCAAACACATTCAATTTCTATCTCTCCATCACTTTCATTCCCCACAACTCCGATCCATACATCACACTTGGTACAATCACTTTATCATATAGAACTCTCTTTACATTCATGCCCAACCCTCTATTTTTTACTACTCCCTTAAATGTCCCCAACACTTTGCAACCTTCATTCACTCTCTGACGTACATCTGCTTCCACTCCACCATTTGCTGCAACAACAGACCCCAAGTACTTAAACTGATCCACCTCCTCAAGTAACTCTCCATTCAACATGACATTCAACACTGCACCACCATCCATTCTCGTACATCTCATAACCTTACTCTTACCCACATTAACTCTCAACTTCCTTCTCTCACACACTCTCCCAAATTCTGTCACTAATCGACCAAGCTTCTCTTCTGTGTCTGCAACCTGTACAGTATCATCCGCAAACAACAACTGATTTACCTCCCTTTCATGTTCATTCTCGTCCACCAGTTTTAATCCTCGTCCAAGCACTTGAGCATTCACCTCTCTCACCACTCCATCAACATACAAGTTAAACAACCACGGCGATATCACACATCCCTGTCTCAGCCCCACTCTCACCGGAAACCAATCACTCACTTACTTAATTCCTATCCTAACACATGCTTTACTACCTTTGTAAAAACTTTTCACTGCTTGCAACAACCTTCCACCAACTCCCTATAACCTCATCACATTCCACATTGCTTTCCTATCAACTCTATCATACGCTTTCTTCAGATCCATAAACGCAACATACACCTCCTTACCTTTTGCTAAATATTTCTCGCATATCTGCCTAACTGTAAAAATCTGATTCATACAACCCCTACCTCTTCTAAAACCACCCTGTATTTCTAAGATTACATTCTCTGTTTTATCCTTGATCCTATTAATCATTACTCTACCATACACTTTTCCAACTACGCTTAACAAACTAATACCTCTTAAATTACAACACTCATGCACATCTCCCTTACCCTTACATAGTGGTACAATACATGCACAAACCCAATCTACTGGTACCATTGACAACACAAAACACACATTAAACAGTCTCACCAACCATTCGAGTACAGTCACACCCCCTTCCTTCAACATCTCAGCTCTCACGCCATCCATACCAGACGCTTTTCCTACTCTCGTTTCATCTAGTGCTCTCCTCACTTCATCTATTGTAATCTCTCTCTCATTCTCATCTCCCATCACTGGCACTTCAACACCTACAACAGAAATTATATCTGCCTCCCTATTATCCTCAACATTCAGTAAACATTCAAAATATTCCGCCCATCTTTTCCTTGCCTCCTCTCCTTTTAACAACCTTCCATTTCCATCTTTCACTGTCTCTTCAATTCTTAAGCCAGCCTTCCTTACTTTCTTCACTTCTTTCCAAAACTTTTTCTTATTTTCTTCATATGAATGACCCAATCCCTGACCCCACCTCAGGTCACCTGCCCTCTTTGCCTCTTGTACCTTGCGCTTTACTTCCATATTTTTTTTTATATTTTTCATACTTCTGTACCAACCATGTTTCACACAATTGTACATAATTCCTTTTGTATATATTATGCTTGTATCTTCGCTCTTCCCACGCACTAAAACGAACATGAAAATTCATGTCTGGTTTTTCCTCCGTAATATTGTCTGTCTGGTGAACTTATTATGTCCTGTTGCCTTTAGGTTTTGTATATAAGGAGAATGTTCTATAATAATATAACTCAGTCATTTCCAACCTGCCTTTGAATTCACAGCCTTACTCGGCGACGTCACATTGGTGACCCTGGAAGTCGACTCGCTCCCACTGCCTTCCACCCCCACCTTCCTCGCCCCTCCATCGTTGGTACTATGACGGAGACGGACTCTACTACAGCAGTTGGCGCTGCGGCCGCCCCATTGAAACTTTCACCGTTCGCCAGCAGAGAAGTGTTTGCTTGGTTTTAACGCGCTGTAGTCCACTTTCGTATCAGAGGCGTGACTCGCTCAACCACCAAAGCGGATTATGTTCTCGCGGCAATACCCGAGGACACCTTCCCAGAAATATCCGCCTGGCTTTGTGAACAAGGAGACACCCCAATAGCGTATGACGCCCTAACGACCCCTGACGACGAGGATGCCTATTCAACGTCAACCGAAGCTAACATGAATGCCGTAGGACATACACGCCTACCCCGTGACGTGCCGAAGCGGCGACAAAGCCGCCCACCACCCACCAATCGCTCGCGCCCCAACGAACGACTTCTACAGCCACTTACTACCTCCCATCCGCCACAGTTTTGCTACTACCACTTCAGATTCGGGGCAACCGCGAAGAAATGTGCCAAAGATTGTCAGTGGCCAAAAAACGTGTAAGTAGGCCATCACTTGTGGCGGTGGCCTCCCATGTTTCTAATCTTTTCTTTTTACAGGATGCAGGAACGGGCGTGCGATTTTTGGTAGACACGGGTGCTTGTCGTTCTCTTTTGCCAAGGAAACTCTTCAAGGCACGACGTAGTCTGTCTACATCTGCCGACGTCTGCTTGGTAGCTGCCAACGGATCTGCGATACCCACCTCCGGTTACGAGAACCTCACATTATCGTTCGGGAACGGTAAATTCAATAGGAAGTTTCTCGTTGCTGACGTCACAATGCCAATCCTCGGTGCGGATTTCCTCTCTCATTTCCACCTTCTGGTCGATGTCGCCCACCGACGACTGGTCAACGCAGACTCGTACTTGTCGAAACCTCTTCAACCCGCCCCCTCTAACCTCGCTCGCCACATCAGCACACCCACGGATGCCTACGCCCACCTCCTCACGTCGTACCCGGAAGTTTTCCGTCCAGAACTTCACCAAACGCCCACGGTTCCTGCCAAGCACGGTATTTATCACCATATCAAGACGACGGGACCCCCAGTCTTCGCAAAATTCAGACGTCTGGCACCGGAACGATTGGCAGCCGCCAAACAGACGTTCGCCGAAATGGAGAAAATGGGCCTTTGCCAAAAGGCCTCCACCCCATGGTCGTCACCCTTACACATCGTTCTGAAGAAAGACGGCTCCCTCCGTCCGTGCGGGGATTACAGGCGCCTGAACATGCAAACAGAACCGGATCACTACCCCCTCCCAAATATTGCCGATGTAACCTCCTACCTGCACAAAGCGAAGGTTTTCTCTACGCTCGACCTCCTGAAGGGGTATTATCAGGTGCCCATGAACCCAGAAGACATCCCCAAGACCGCCATCACCACTCCGTTTGGCACATACACCTTCAATTACTCCTGTTTTGGCCTTCGTAATGCTGGGGCAACGTTTCAACGTCTCATGGATGGCATCTTAGGGGACCTCCCTTTCTGTGTGTGTTATGTGGACGACATACTTGTGTTCTCCTCCTCAAAAGAGGAACACCTCTGTCACCTGCGCATCGTGCTCGACCGCCTGCAACAAAACGGCCTTGTAGTCCGGTACGACAAGTATACTTTTGGCGCCAACGAAGTGTCGTTCTTAGGGCACCGTATCTCTCCTGAAGGAGTCCATCCCCTCCCTGAGAAGGTAGCAGCCGTTCAGAATTTCCCCGCGCCCTCGACCGTCAAAGCTCTGCATGAATTCTTGGGAATGATCAACTATTATCACCGTTTTCTGCCAGCCATTGCCGCCACTCTTGCTCCCCTCTACGCCTCCCTCAAGGGCAAGCCAAAGGACCTGAAGTGGGGTCACCTTCAAGAAGCAGCCTTCTGCAATGCAAAGAAGGCCCTATCAACTGCTGCGGCTCTCACTTTTCCTATCCCACACGCCCCTCTCCTTCTCTCTACCGATGCCAGCGACGTCGCTATTGGTGCAGTAATCGAGCAGGTGGTCAAAGGCTCGCTCCGCCCATTGGCCTTCTTCAGCAGAAAACTGTCCAAGGCAGAATCAGGTTATTCTACCTTCGATCAAGAATTGCTGGCGGTGCACTTGGCTGTCCGTCACTTTCGCCATTTTTTAGAAGGTACGCCCTTCGTCATTCGCACAGACCACATGCCTCTGGTGCACGCCTTCACTCGACAGTCTGACGCCTGGTCCGCCTGTCAACGCCGACATCTCTCCGCCGTGGCTAAATACAATTGCACCCTCCAATACGTCCCTGGGAAAATGAATCCCGTTGCCGATGCCCTGTCAAGAAACACGTTGGCTGCCGTTCAACTGGGATTGGATTACAACGTCCTGGCTGAAGCCCAACGACAGGATCCAGCGTATCAAGCTTGTAGGACATCCTGCACGTCCCTCCGTTGGGAAGATTTTCCGCTCGAAGACTCCAACACCACCCTCCTCTGTGACGTCAGTACTGGTAGACTGCGACCTTGGATTCCTGCTCCCATGTGCCGACAGGTGCTTGATTTCATTCACGGCCTTTCACATCGCTCGTGCCGTTCTACAATACAGCTGCTGAAGGCAAAGTTCATTTGGCATGACATTTCTAAGGATGCCAAGGATTGGGTCCGCGCCTGTACTTCTTGCCAAACTTCCAAAGTACATCGACACACGGATTCAGGAGTGGGCACCTTTCCTCAACCTCAGCGTCTTTTCGCACATATTCACGTCGACGTTGTAGGTCCCCTACCCACATCACAAGGACATCGTTACCTGTTTACCGTCATCGACCGCTCCACTCGTTGGCCTGAAGCCATTCCCATGGAAACTGCAACGTCCGCCTTATGTACATCTGCCTTACTCTCTCGATGGATTTCAAGATTCGGTATCCCTGAGCATATTACTTCTGACAGGGGAACCACCTACACCTCTCAATTGTGGACGTCACTAGCGAATCTCCTTGGCATCACCCTACATTAGACAACGGCCTACAACCCCGCTGCCAATGGAATGGTTGAACGTTTTCATCGCACCCTCAAAGCAGCTTTGATGTCCCGCTGCAAGGATTGCAACTGGTTTACTCAGCTTCCCTGGGTCCTCCTTGGACTAAGGACCACTCCTAAAGACGCCCTCGACGTCTCAGCAGCTGAAATGGTGTATAGCGATCCGTTGGTCGTCCCTGCCGAATTTTTTCCTTCTACAACCTCCTCCGACGATCTCCAGCGCATACGTCACGTCGTGGGAAAATTTACTCCGTGCCACCAGACTTACAAGCCCCCAGCAACGCACGTCTTCCTGCGCAACGACACCAGCAAGCCACCACTAACGCCCCCTTACACGGGCCCTTTCCTTGTGATCCGACGCAGTCCGAAAGCATTCCTCCTAAGCATTCGGGGCAAAGAAGACTGGGTCTCCATTGATCGTCTAAAACCTGCTTATCTTCTGCCAGATGACCCGCCTACAGTTCGCCTCTCTAGATCAGGGCGCCCTATTTAACATGTACAGTATGTCATTTTTAGGGGGGGAGCCATGTACCAACCGTGTTTCACACAATTGTACATAATTCCTTTTGTATATATTATGCTTGTATCTTCGCTCTTCCCTCGCACTAAAACGAACATGAAAATTCATGTCTGGTTTTTCCTCTGTAATATTGTCTGTCTTGTGAACTTGTTATGTCCTGTTGCCTTGAGGTTTTGTATATAAGGAGAATGTTCTACAATAATATAACTCAGTCGTTTCCAACCTGCCTTTCAGTTCACAGCCTTACTCGGCGCCGTCACACTTCTCTATACTATTACTCTGCAGCCATTCTTCAAAAGCCCTCTTTTTCTCTTCCACTTTTACCTTCACTCCTTCATTCCACCATTCACTCCCCTTCCTCATGCTGCCTCCATCAACCTTCTTTCCACACACATCATTTGCAATCCCAAAAAAATTTTCTTTTACTAACTTCCACTCCTCTTCTAAATTGCCAGTTTCTCTTACTTTCACTTCGTCATATATCATTTTTAACCTTTCCTGATATTTACTTTTTACCCCCGGTTTTATTAGCTCTTCAACCCTCACTAGCTCCCTTTTACATCCACCTACTCTATTCCCCCACTCTTTTGCTACAACTAATTTTCCTTCCACCAAAAAATTATCAGACATACTGTTAGCCATACCCTAAACACATGCACGTCTTTTAATCTTCCAAACATTCTTTCAGTTATCAACACAATCCATTAATGCCCTTTCTACTACTCTTCTATTTGCCACTCTTACCCATGTATACTTATTTTTATCTTTCTTTTTGAAAAAGCTATTACTTATCACCATCTCATGCTCAACACACATATCTACCAGTCTCTCACCACTTTCATTTTCACCTGGTATGCCATAGTTCCCAATGACACCTTCTACCTCTCCAGCGCCCACTCTAGCATTTAGGTCACCCATGACAACTACATAATTCCTTCTACCCAGTTCTTTTACACACCTAGTTAATTAATTCCAGAACTCATTCCGCTCTTCTTCACTTTTCTCAATACCTGGTCCATACGCACTGAGAAACGCCCAACATTCCCTACCCAACCTAACCCTTACCTACATTAACCTAGATGATATCTCCTTCCATTCCACTACTTTATCTGTCATCCATTCACTCAGCAATAAAGCCACGCCCTCTCTCGCTCTTCCCCTTTCAATCTTAGACACTCTACCAGACATTTCACCAAACATCACTTCACCCTTTCCATTCATCTTTGTCTCACACAAGGCCAATACATCCAATCTTCTATTCCTAAACATACTTCCAATTTCATATCTTTTACTCTCTATCGTACTACATCCATGCACATTCAAACACCCCAAAACTAGAGTGCGGGGAGCAGTCCCTCTCCCCCCCAGCTCCATCTCTTTGTCGATGTCTCACAGGATGTAGATACAGGAGAGGGGGTTCCCAGCCCCCTTGTCCCGTCCCTTTTAGTCGCCTCTTACGACACGCAGG
>NC_090760.1:26103125-26105625 GCF_036898095.1 Palaemon carinicauda
CGATGAAATCTCGAAGGAAATTGACGAACTAAGGAAAGTGGAAGATGATATATCAAAGGAAACTGAAAAACTTAAGATGTTGAAAAACTAGAACAGACAGAAAAGAACAGCAACGAAGAACCGTTGTACGAACACGTAAAATAGCCTTTAATGCTAGAGGTAAATCACCTTGAAATTGAGGTAAAAAAAGCCAATAATGCAAGAAATAAGACACCACAAAATAGAGGTAAAAAACCATTAATGCTAGAAATAAGGCACCTAAAAATAGAGGTCAAAGAACCTCTAAGGCTAGAAGTAAAGCCCCTCAAAATCATGGTCAAAAAGCCCCTAATGCTTTGTATAAGGCATCTAAAAATAGATGTCAAAAGCCCCCAATGCTATAAATAAGGCACCTAAAAATAAAGGTCAAAGAGCCTTTAGTGCTAGAAGTAATGCACCTCAAAATCGAGGTAGGAAAGCCCCTGATACTATAAATAAGGCACCTAAAAATATAGGACAAAGAGCCTTTAATGCAGGAAGTAATGCACCTCAAAATCAAGGTCGAGGAGCCCCTAATGCTATAAATAAGGCACCTAAAAAGAGAGGTCAAAGAGCATCTAATGCTAAAAGAAATGCACCTCAAAATCGAGGTAAAAAAGCCCTAATGCTATAAATAAGTCCCCTAAAAATAAGGATAAAAAAGCTCCTAATACTAGAAGTAATGTACCTCAAAATCGAGGTCAAGAAGCCCCTAATGCTATAAATAAGGCACCTAAAAATAGAAGTCAAAGAGCCTCTAATGCTACAAGTAATTCACCTAAAGGCCAAGGTCGAAAAGCCCCTAATGCTGTAAATAAGGCACCTCAAAAGAGAGGCCAAAGAGCCTCTAATGCTAAAGGAAAAATCGAGGTCAAGAAGCCCCTAATGCTATAAATAAGGCACCTAAAAATAGAGGTCAAAGAGCCTCTAATGCTAGAAGTAATTCACCTGAAAATCGGGGTAAAAAAGACACTAATGCTATGAATAAGGCACCTAAAAAGAAAGGTCAAGGAGCCTCTAAAGATAAAAGAAATGCATCTCAAAATCGAGTTTAAGAAGCCCCTAATGCTATAAAAATAGAGGCCAAAGAGCCTCTAATGCTAGAAGTAATTCACCTCAAAATCAAGGTGAAAAGACTCTAATGTTATTGATAAGAGACCTAAAAATAAAGGTAAAAAAGCCCATAACGCTATAAATAAGGCTTTTAAAAATAGAGGTCAAAGAGCCTCTGATGCTAAAGGTAAAGCACCTCAAAATCGAGGTCAATAAGCCCCTAATGCTATAAATAAGGCCCCTAAAAATAGAGGTCAAAGAGCCTCTAATGCTAAAAGTAATGCACCTCAAAGTCGAGGTAAAAAAAAAAAACCCTAATGCTATAAAAAAGGCACGTAAAAATAGATGTTAAAGAGCCTCTAATGCTCCAAGTAATGCACCTCAAAATCGAAGTCACACAGCCACTAATGCTATATATAGGGCTTCTAAAAATCAAGGTAAAACGCCCTTAATGGCATAAATAAGGCACCTAAAAACAGAGGTCAGAGAGCCTCTAATGCTAGAAGTAATGCACCTGAAAATCGAGGTCAAAAAAGGCCCTAATGCTATAAATAATACACCTAAAAATAGATGTCAAAGAGCTTCTAATGCTCCAAGTAATGCACCTCAAAATCGAAGTCACAAAGCCATTAATGCTATATATAGGGCTCCTAAAAATCGAGGTAAAACACCCTTAATGCTATAAATAAGGCACCTAAAAATAAAGGTCAAAGAGCCTCTAATGCTAGAAGTAATGCACCTCAAAATCGAGGTAAAGAAGCCCTTAATGCTATAAATATTGCACCTAAACATAAGAGGTCAAAGATCCTCTAATGCTAGAAGTAATGCACCTTGAAATCGAGTTCAATAAGCCACTAATGCTATAAACAAGGCACCTAAAAATAGAGGTCAGGGAGCCTCTAATGCTACAAGTAATGCACTTTAAAATCGAGGTAAAAAAGCCCCTAAAGCTATAAATAAGGCACCTAAACAGGGAGGTCAAAGAGCCTCTAATGCTACAAGTAAGGCCCGTCAAAATTAAGGTAAAAAAGCCCTTAACGCTATGTATAGGGCACCTAAAAATAGAGGTCAAAGAGCCTCTAATGCTAGAAGTAATGCACTTCAAAATCGAGGTAAAAAAATCCTTAATGCTATGAATAAGGCACGTAAACAGGGAGGTCACAGAGCCTTTAATGCTAAAGTAATGCAGCTCAAAATCAAGGTAAAAAAGCCCCTAACTCTATATATAAGGCACATAAAAATAGAGATCAAAGAGCATCTGATGCTAGAAGTAATGCACTTCAAAATCGAGGTCAAAAAGCCCCTAATGCTATATATAAGACTCCTAAAAATAGAGGTAAAAAGCACCTAATGCTAGAGATAAGGTACCTGGCTTCTCAAAATTAAAGGTAAAAAAGCCCCTAATGCTAGAGATAAGGCACCTTAAAAT
>NC_090760.1:26110625-26115625 GCF_036898095.1 Palaemon carinicauda
AAACTACCTGCGATGGGCTTCAGTTTATCTGGAGGATATGAGGAAGTTACCACAAGATGCCTCAAATGTGTTTGAAAACTTCAAAGCTGAAAAGTTTGTTGTGAAGCGGACAGGAGGTCAATTCACTTCTGTTGGAGCAGACATGTGTCTTGAGCAGACAATCAATCGCTCTCAGAAGAGTGCTGGTGGTAACATAGGGAGTACAAAGAGGAAGCAGTTTGTTGCTCAATGGGAAATTATCCACCATGAGATGTTGGCAGTGATCAACCTGCAGTACAAGATCAGTGGTGTTGTCACACCCAGCAGAGAACTTCTGGTGAATCATGAGTTCAATCTCCCAGCAACTCGAAGTTCTGAAGCCTTGGTTGATGAAATAATTAGGTATGTCAAAAAACATGACAATCCTGTGAGATCTTCTGCGCAGAAGAGTAAGGATGATGTACAGACCCTACACAATATCATATCACAGGAATTAATGCCACAGGAAATCCGTAATAATCTTCTGCAGTTCGATGCTACATGCAAGACACTCTATGAGACCTTTCGGACTGAGCGATTTGTGACAAGACAACGTTTAATCTCTGACACCATCCACTGCCGAAATCTGAAAACATTTAAAAGCAACACAGCAGCAAAGCACACTCGCCAAACAAAAGCCAAAGAGAACCAGAAGCAGTTGGCGGAAACTCAGAAGATCTTTGACATTGCCAGAGTGCGAGGGTATGACTTACAAGACCTGCTCACTTATGACCTGATCGACACAAACTATCTCTTCGACTCAGAACGGCTAATGGTCAAACCAAACAAAAGTGACCTCTGCCATGAATTAGAGAAGTTGCTTGATGAAAAGGACTACCTGCAGCCACCAGCATGGACACCTGCGAATACTGCTACAATTGTGGATGTCATGGGTTACTTGCGTCGAATGCGAACGGTTAATATCAATACCTTTGGTGATCTCTGCACAAATTTTCTGGGTTATGTGCATGGCCTTTGCAACAATGCAAATCGTATCGACTTTGTGTTTGACACATATATTGAGGGCTCAGTTAAAGACAGTGAACGAGCAAGGAGATGTAAAAATAGTCCAATTGACCTGAATGATATGTCACCTGGAACACCATTACCAGTCACCATGGAATCATTCTGGGCTTCATCTATGAACAAAGCAAAGCTCCAAGGGTTAATTCGGGAGCACATTTTGGAGAACCCAATGCAAACAGCAGACATAATGGTGAGTGCATTTGGACTTAGTGAAACCAAACCATGCAGAGGTGTTTTTAATGATATCAGCATCCAACTGCCTGAACTAAATCACAGAATTGAAGAGGCCGACGTGAGAATGATCCCACATGCCCTGCATGCTGTCAAGGGTGGAGCTTCAAGAATCATCTTATTGTCAAATGACACAGATGTCCTGGTACTTGGACTTCATTACTGGAATCTCTTGAGAGGTTATGGCCTCAAGGAACTGTGGATAAGAGCAGGTGTGGGAAATGCAACCAGACACATACCACTGCATACCTTGGCAGAGAAGATGGACCCTGAGATCCGCAAAGTCATACTACCACTCCATCACCTTACTGGTTGTGATTCATCAAGCAAATTTGGAACTAAATCTTCTGGTTTGAAAGCAAAGCCTGCTCAATATCTCTGTGAATTTGGGAAGGATCCAACCAATATTGACTTTGCGGCAGTTGAAGAGTATCTTGTAAACGTCTTCAAATCTGGAACACCATGTAAATCAATGGACCAGCTGAGGCATCATCTCTACCATCACAGCAAGAAGACCATATTAGACCTTCCTCCAACTAGTCGCTCAGTTAAAGGACACATACTTCGAGCATTCTATGGGACATACTTGCAGTTACGCTGCCTTGACAATGCAGAACTAAACCCGTGCGAGTTTGGCTTCTATCAGGATTACTGTGCTCTGCTGCCCGAGAGAATGTAGTTATTGCTTCCAAATTATTTTCCACTCCCATGCGAATGTTCTGCCTGTGCTACCCAGCGCTGTCCTTGCAGACAAAATCAAATTACATGTTGCCCCTACTGCAGCTGCCAGTCAAACAACACAGGCTGTAGAAATCCGGTATCATAGAATCGTTTCACTAGTAAATAGGTTTCATGCATGCAACTGATATTCTTCTAAAATGTTGGTGTAAAGGTTGATGGAAAATTATTTTTGTACCCTCTTACCATATCTGTTAAGTTAAATGATGTTCCTGTGCATTGCCGTATGTCTGTCTTTTGCATGTATGTAATTGGCAAAAGTTGCCGATTTTCGCTATTTTCAACTCAACCTCAAAGGACTACTATTTGTGTTAGAGACTTCAATTCTTTTTCTAAAATTACCTAATATTATATGGTATTCAGATGTGCATTCAAATAAACAGTTATATCATCATGAGTTTTTTCGTTGGCCTTCAAATGAAAGAAAGTCTTAATTTCAAGCATAAGTAAAATTACGTCACACTTTGACCTCTGGTGACCTTGACTTTCATCTGATGACCTTGAACTTGTTTTCATGTTGTAGATATCTAAACTAGCTTCAATTTAAGCACCAACACAAAACCATAGGTTAATTGTGTGCAATGTTGTGTTAATTTTAATTTCCCGTACCCCTAACTTTTGGAGCGATTTTGCATCAGAGCATTTCTAACAAACTAGTGAATATCTCCATTACTGCCGGGTTTCAGAACAAACACCCTCGCTAAAAATGTGTCCAAGGTGGTCCACTATCAAAATCAGGTGGGTAATTTTGTGGACATAAAATGGATGCAAACACCCCTTGGCTCCAGGACTATTGGGAAGGTTGAAGCCAGCTAGACTCGGACCTTTGAGCATTGAGCAGTTGTAACCAGGGGAGGGGATTCGCTTGGAAGTGAACGACTTGCCTAGATAATTTGATTGATTGATTGATTAGGAGTTTTTGTCATCCAACCTTAAACTAATATAATTGATATAGCAAATAATGCTATTTTCTCTAAGAGGGCCGGAGCCAAGTAGCCTGTGACAAAAGCGGACCCTAACCACACCGAGCGGCGAAATCAAAGGAAAACACTGAAATCAACAACTAAACCTTTAAACCTCTTTATCTTCGAAATTTTCAACAAAGGCCACTTGTTAATGATTGGTGACCCAACAGGTGATATTTGAAATGATACATTATTAGCCCCTACATATAATACGTATGCCACAGTGTGTAATTAGGTGGAGAGAGAGAGAGAGAGAGAGAGAGAGAGAGAGAGAGAGAGAGAGAGAGAGAGAGAGAGAGAGAGAGAAAGAGAGGAATTGCTGAAGAAAATGCAAACGAGGGATATTTTGGTGTTATTAATATTCCAATATTGTCCAAAAAAATTTTATATAAAAATAGGATAGAAAAATTCAAATAAAAAGTTATGATGAAATCTTTTAATGAATTAGTTTCGAAATAATATTAGATTACATTTCTTAAAAGAATGAAAAAGTTCTCTCTCTTCATCGTATTTCTTTGAGTGATATCGGTAATTTCCCTCCTCCTCCCATTCGAACCATCCTAACAATGTCTCGGTTGTTTAACGTCGGCCACCTTTCAGGACAAGAGGGGCATGATCTCTCCAAGTCAGGTCTGCCCAAGCGACACCGGTTTTATTGCTGGGTATACCTAGTATGTTTTTACATTTTGAATTTAATTAATCGTTCATTACTAAGAGCTATGAGAATAAAATGAAATATTTTAGATTTTAACATTTGAATGTAATAGAAAATTCGGCGCTGCAACTTGAAAATTAATATATTAAATTTTTAAATAGACTGGTGGCACCATATTTGACTGTGTTTAATGCATTCTTTATCTTGTTCATTACATTGATAATCTAAAATGTTATGAAGTATTTTCTTTTTAAGAAACTGGATAAAATAGATGAGTTACTGCTGCTTGTTGCTGGGAAAACAGTAAAATGAATTTGTTGCATGTTATTATGTATAGTTTTCATAAGAATGCAAGGATCTGGCCAAGCGGTGTCAGGAAATGAGTTATTTTATTTATATTCATAATGAATGAGTTAGTAAATGTACGTAATTGATTATTTCATTAGTGTTACTCATTCATTAGAAGACAGAGAGACAAATTGATAGGGTTGATATTATGAAAAAAAAAAATAGTTTTATTGAGAGACGAGAGAGTGAGTGAGCTGTGGGTAGTCATGTTGACTAAACCAGATACTGTTTACACTTTTTTAGTCAAAACAGCCGGCCTTTCTCGGGGAAGGTGCATACCGATATGACAAATAGCCAGCCAAAAGCGGTGACTTACGAACAAAAAAGAGCGGCCATTTTGTTAGGTGGACGAGGCTACTCCTAGAGTGCTGGGTATATAGAGAACCGCAAACAAGCAGGAGCTTCTTCTTTCCCAAAACTAGGAAGTGATAAGGTCACAGTGGACCTATGGTCTGGCCCTCATCCCACTTCGTAGGCAGGCTCCCTCTGTCGATACGACAACTCTTCCAACTTCAGGAAAGCGGTACACCTTGTAAGTAGAGAAGGATGAAACAACTCCTTCACTTCCACTTCAGGTAGGCGGTGCCCTTTGCCCTTTTTAATGAAGGAAAACGAGCGCCTTCTAGTTTGTAATGTTAGAGGGGAGTCAAAAAGAACATCGTGACGATCTGGAGTTCGGCTATCCTGGCAGGGGCCCTACTCTCTGTGAAGGGCTAGAATTCGTCTTGTCTGACCATCATATTATATTCTTTAGCAGAAAGTCTCTGGAAGTTGTACTACAATTTTCACAAGAATGATTTGTAACTTCAGTAAGTGTAGTCATTTTAATTCTGTGATAGTTCATTTAGTGAAAGAAAAATCATCACGGCGTATCCATACCCATACCATTGTCTTAAGAGCATATAGTAAATCCTTTTAGTAAAAGCCCTTAAGAGTTAATTCCCACAATTTGTCCAATCAATCAATAATAATAATAATAATAATAATAATAATAATAATAATAATAATAATAATAATAA
>NC_090760.1:26128125-26140625 GCF_036898095.1 Palaemon carinicauda
TCTTATCCTGCTTCACTTTCACGGACTTCAGTTCTGTAAAGACTGAAGGATAAATACAGTGATAACTAATTATGTTACTCGTTGTCTATATATTTTATTTCTCTACAGCACGATCTTCAAATATTCTCTTTTGCCTTTTAAAACCATAGACAAAAGAAAAAAATATTCTAAATTGTTATTGTTATCATCATCATCATCATCATCATCATTATTATTATTATTATTATTATTATTATTATTATTATTATTATTATTATTATTAATGTTTTGTTGTTGTTGTTATTAGGCAAGCTGAAATAGTTCCACTGAATGAAAAATAGTCCAGTATGGAAATGAAATTAAGAAAGAGATAAAAAATAAGAGAGGCAATAAACAAATAAATAAAAATTATTTTAAGAACAGTAACAACATTGAAATAAATCTTTCATATACAAACAATACAGACTTCACAAAAACAAGAGGGAGAGAAATAAGATAGAATAGAGTGCCACTGAACAATAAAAGTGCAGTAGTTATCCTCTTCAACAAAGGAGAATTGTTTGGTAATCTCGGTGTTTTCATGTTTATGAGGACAGAGGAGAAATTGGAAGGAATAGGCAGGTTATTCGGTATATGTCTAGGAAATGGAAAAATTAGCCGTAACCAGGGATCCAATGTAGTACTGCCTGGCTAGTCAGAGTAACCAATAACTCTTTAGCAATGGTATCTCAATGGGTGGTTGGTGCCAGAGCAGCCTGCTACACCATCTTCCCGGCTGTGTTCGAAGGTACTAGCGATTTGTCTACCCCATAAGGGTTTTGCACGTTATCTAATCGGATCTGACATTTCCGGGGTTAGCGTCAGCAAATTTATCTCAGCACTAGCAGGACTAAGAAAGCGTTGTCAAGGAATAAGTTCTCTTTCTGTCTTCTTGAAACGATCGGTGTAGCATACGCCTCTACACTGAGAGGGTCGATGTACCATCCAGGAATAGATCTCACGAAATCATGAGTATATACCGCACCCTAGCCTTCAACAGGAACCTTTCAATCCCCAAGGCGTTGCAAGCTGAGGTTTGGAAATGCCAAGCCACTTTCTTGGCCTTTTACCTGCGGATGTGTAACCATAAATCCCTTCACACCTATGTGCTTGGTTCTCTGGAGCTTCTCGAGTACTTGCATAGCCACCATAGGTTTTACACTGACAAGAAGAATTTTGTCTATAGTAGCGTATATAAGTAAGTCTAGAATGATAGGTAGAATGACTGGTTCTTCTTATTTTTCCCCCGACTCTTGGGAATAAAGAAGAAAACATTAATCACTGGATCTAACTATATTCTGGTAAGTTAGACTTCCGAGCTCCATTATTTAATCTAAAGAAGTATCTCCCTCATCCTCAGCCGGTAGGAGGATAGAATTTATACCAGCCTATTGATCACCATGCACTAGATATATCATTCTGGTCTAATATCTCCTTCAGTGAAAGTTTCTTCTCCGTTGACTACTTACAAATCATCTTAGAGAGGCCTATAAGTTTACTCATCCATCTGAGAGATTGATAGAAGATTACTGGAGTCAAGATAGATTGACATTTCCAGGAAAGAAAAAAAAAACAACGTTTGGTTCTAGGGGGAATTCCATCCCAGCAATCGGCGGGTTTCCCTATTTAAAGGATGAAAGGTATGTATATGTGAAGGAATAAATAACAAATTTTAAAAGTAATTTGTATTTCCTCGAGTCCTTTGAAGTTGAACTTGCCTCCTCAACCACCCCTCAGATTCCTGAGTTAGAAGTTTGAGGTGAAGATCTCCCAATAGGTGGAGGTACGGGCCTTCTCACCCAAGCTCACCGCCTATTGTTAACTACCTCGTTAATCGATGCGGCTTCTCGCCATTGCTCACCATTTCTTATTAACTACCTCGTTAACGATTTTAACGGTGGTTTCAGCTAGCTCTGAAATTATCTTCCTACTTAAAGGATTCAGGTTCAGTTAGGAAAAATACAAATTACATCTAAAAAAAAATTTATATTCTTCTTATCAGTGACAATTCTGCAGTGACAATCTGCACGGAAAGAACATGAGTTGACAGTATTTTTCGTTTACTTTGAAAAAGTAAAAAATTCTATATTTACGAAAAACTATCTACTAAACCTTTTTTTTTATTTTTATATTTTTTTTTTACAATGGTTTATGGGTGGCATGTAGCGGGTGATTTACTTTAACTGTCTGATACCCAGTGAAAAGGGGTGTGTGAATAATGTTCTATAGGATTTGATGTTACCATGAAAACCTATGTCAGAAGAGGCATATAACGCCTCTTATATATATATATATATATATATATATATATATATATATATATATATATATATATATATATATATATATATATATATATATATATATATATATATATATATATATATATATATATATATATATATATATATATATATATATATATATATATATATATATATATATATGATCAGTCCTCAAGTCCCTTCTCCACTCAAGCTAGGACCAGAGAGTGCTAAGCAATGGATGCTGATGGCTCAGAAGGTATACCCATCTTCTAACCCCCCCCCCCCCCACGCAAGCCTTATCTTAAAAGCATGGTGAGATTACCTGGCACGGACGTTTTTGCTGTCTACCACAACCCCTTACGTTCTTAATAATATACTGTTACATTGCAGATGGTGTCATTAAGCTTTATTTGATATCTTTGGATGCATTAAACGGAAAATAACGTTTTAAATGGAAGTAATGACTTTCTCATCTTTCGTTTTGTATGCTAAGTTTTGTATTTCTGTTATTTTCTAAATTTCCTCAGACTAATTAACTATTCTTAACAACCATCACTTACATTCCGCCACAGAAGAACTCCTACAATATTTCGGCCTTAACTACAGACCATTAACACCCAACCCTTAATATGAAATTAAGAAACTTCCTTTAGGCATTGGGAAAGTGAAGTGTTGTTGCTTTCATCAAAGGCCACTAATTTAATCTCGCTAAAGGCCTTACTAACAAGGCTAAATATAAGTAAACCCTTAAAAATGGTAATTATTTAAGAACAAAGAGAGGCTTAGGAGTAACCGTGCTGTCCCTGTACAAAAAGCTGACAAATATGCTGTCTTCGACTTAATCAACATTGTGATTTACTAGCAAATACTCGACGATAACTCTTATGATCAAGGAATATCTATTTCACTGCTGCGTCAATCACGAGGCTAACTTAACTATAGAATCAGTAAATGCTATGAAAAGCTACCCCGGCTCCCTGTCACAACTACCTAATTTGAATATACTGCATTTACATAATACAAAAGCCCATGAAAGATTAGTTACCATAGTAAAGTGCATATCTATCATCTAATTATATATCAGCTAAATCTCCATCGACCTTCCAAATGAAACACCCCAAATATTATCCTCTGTAATCCGCTTCAATGTTATAGCATTATTTCAATGCAATAAGACCAATACATGAAATTGAATTTGGTTTAGGGTGTATTATCTTGTTCCGTGAAAATGTAAAATAATGCCATTATCTATCTAATTTCTTACCCTCCAAAGGTATCAGAGATTAAATGAATTATATCTGAAAAAAAATCATGAACCTTGGTAGAGTGACCAAAAAATCAGTTTTAAAAGTAATGAAAGTTGAAACGATGGCAATAAAAGCAACGTTATTACCTATAACTGTTATTAATAATGCTACCAATGATAACATTATGTAATATTTACTATGCATAAATTATAGCAGCTGTTATAAAGTGTATATTTCTGTATTTACGATCGAGTTGTAGCAATGGTTTTCAGTGGTGGAATAAGATATCTTTATCAAAGGTGGAAAGAATGAGGAATCCCTTAACAACTAAAATTCTATTTAGTGAATCATGGGAAGAATTGCAAAAGATGCTAGAAGATTTGAATAGAGAGAGAGCAGGACTGCAGGACTAAGAATTAATTTGATTCAAAATTATTTGATAAATGCATATACTTAGGGCAAACAGTAAGTGTATCCTAAGGGCATGAAACTGAATATTACGACTGTATTAGCCTCCTAGATGGAACAGTGGTAACGTGTTCGCCTAGCATTCATATGGTAGCAGATCAATCCCAAGTTTAGGACCGCGCGTTTAAGCTGTTTACAATGGAGACCACTGCTGTGTTTGGGCACTACAGTCAGGGTTTGGGTTTGCCCAACTGATGTTCTGGCGAGTATCTATTCTGATGGAACTAAAACCAAAACCAGACACCTTTAAATTAAGTGAAGGATACACAATTGATAGAGAGTTTTTAGTGTACAAAATGATAATAAAAAAAAATAAAGTTACACATTCTTTACAAAAGAAAAGAATATAATCACATGGTCCTACCCGATTTAACTTATGTATTAGAAGCTTGGAGCCCTACTAAAACCTTTAAATATAAGCTAGTTACAACCAGAAGCGCTATGGAAAGAGTAACGATGGCAATAACACCCAAAAAAAAAAAAAAAAAAAAAACATGCATACGAGAGCAAACTACAGTATAAGATGTTTTACCAACAAGTAAGAAAAAAAGAAAATAGATATAGGCAGGATTTGAATTTATAATAAGAATGATGATAATAAATGGACTTCAGGATTGATGGAATGGGTCCCTAGAGAAAGGAAAAGAAGTAGGGGAAGAAAGGGAAGACGATACATTGATGAACTAAGAAATTTTCTGGTATAGACTTGCACAAAATGACAATAAACAGACGGGAGTGGAACACGTATAATGCCTCTGTCCTGCAATTGACTAAATATAGCTGATAATCTATATATATATATATATATATATATATATATATATATATATATATATATATATATATATATATATATATATATATATATATATATATATATACAAGTATATATATGTATATATACACTATATATACATATATACAAAATATGTATATACATACTGTATATATGTACATTTATATATATATATATATATATATATATATATATATATATATATATATATATATATATATATATATATATATATATATATATATATATATATATATATATGTATAAATTTTACATATATACATACATATACATATATATATATATATATATATATATATATATATATATATATATATATATATATATATATATATGTATAAATTTTACATATATACATACATATACATATATATATATATATATATATATATATATATATATATATATATATATATATATATATATATATATATATATATATATATATATATATATACCGTATATATGTATATAAGTTATATAATTATGTATATATACATATATACACACACACATACACACACACACACACACACACACATATATATATATATATATATATATATATATATATATATATATATATATATATATATATATGTATATATACATATACACACACACACACACACACACACATATATATATATATATATATATATATATATATATATATATATATATATATAAATTATATATGTATATATAAATTATATATGTATATATACATATATACATATATATATATATATATATATATATATATATATATATATATATATATATATATATATATATATATATATATATATATATATATATATATATATATTTGCATGTATATTTACGCGTGAGAGTGTGGTGCTATCTACATATGCATGACTTTTTTGGGAATTTAGATAATGTATATGTGGATATTCGAATACTAATGCTTCCATACATTTTTTTTTAATCATGGTGAAAATTCGGAATTTCATTATTACTAGATTTGATTAATCCCATATTTTAGCATGAACTGTATCAGGCACTTCCTTTTAACCAGGTAATGGTTTTAATTTTCACCTAAATATCGAAAGATATTTTGAGTTGCTCCACACATAAGAAAAAAAAAAAGAATGAGAAGGGATTCCTTGAAATGAAAAGCCTCTTCTATATTTGTACATACGTGGCAGTTCCAAATATTGTTTTTGAAGCTATTGCAGATTAGAATTTATGTCAAGTAGTAAGTGAAATTTGGAAGGAAATGTATTTTGAAAACAGAAATTGTATGTTATACTGGGTGAGGGTCATTGACTTCAGAGCATTTTGTTTTTCAGCTTTTCCTCAAAAAAAAAAAAAAAAAAAAAAAAAAAATAGTAATACGAATTTCGGTGAAGAGTTCTTTTAGTTTTTCCTCTTATATTACCGTTTTTCTATATGCAAATGAAAATGATTTATAAATCATAACAGAGAATGAGACTTCCTGAATCTTTATGCTGACAATTGGAATACGTTGTTTCTAAAATTTAGACAATAACATCAATGGTCCTATTAGAACAAGTAGAATCCCTCGATCAAATATCTCCTTGAAGTTGTACTCCAAACATTTATAGTAATACAATTTAGCGATATTTTTGTCGACAAGTCTAGGTAATGTATGGATGTAGGTAGTAGTATACTCTTGAATGAGATTATCTTCTAATCAGAATTTTTCCTAGAGGCATATTCACGAATCCTCCAAGAGTATTGCACCATGAGATTTTCAGCCAACAGTCGAGCACATCGTCATATAAAGTGGGCGGAATCTCACCCAATCTCCACGCTCTCTCTCTCTCTCTCTCTCTCTCTCTCTCTCTCTCTCTCTCTCTCTCTCTCTCTCTCTCTCTCTCTCTCTCTCTCTCTCTCTCTCAGGTTGTAATTATGTGAGTAATTTGTATCACATCCCTGGTCTTTGCTCCACCGCGGCACACTTCGCTCACATGTAAACATTATGGCATTGCTCCTCTGTTCTAGCTAGTGATACATGGATGTCCTGCACACACAATATGCACGGGTAACCATTAACGTACCATAATTACCTGTAATTTATATCACGATCCTAAAATGGTCTTTGCACCGTCCTGTGTCGAGATTGGCAGAGACTCTGCTCACTTTCTACGACAACTTGGCGACTATTGGCTGAGAATATTCTGATGCAATTCTCCTGAAGGGTTTTTCAATAAGCATTCGGTTAGGAGGCGGACTGGGTGACCTGCTTTTCTCGGTAGTCCTATATTTTTTTTAGAACAATTTTATGTTCAGCTTATGCTTTAGTATGCACACAATATTCAATACTTGTATACATATAAATGAATTAATCTTAGTAATATCGGCTGCTATATCTACTTCGCAAATCAATTGTTATATTAAAAAATGCAGATTGAGTAAGAAGTAATATATATATATATATATATATATATATATATATATATATATATATATATATATATATATATATATATATATATATATATATATATATATATATATATATATATATATATATATATATATGTTCTTGTGAACAGTACGTGGCTCTGTATTTATTAATTGATTTTAGCCCCGTTCAGTGTTGATTCTCAAATTTGGGTATAATAACATTCCATGGTCCTTTATGTAGTTTATTATATAAACCATGAGCCATTAATTGAGTATAACTGAAAACAAAAGAAAACACTTTTAGACTAATGCCTACAAAACTGGTAGGCTATATCAAAGGTACAAATAAAAACATAATATCAAAACGGTACAAAATCCATACTATAAGCAAATTAATGTATCTTACCACAATTTTGGGGACTTAATCCATTAGATAAACATGAAGAAATCCATGACAAGTAAGTCATATTTCATGTGCTTGAATCTGAGGCAGCAGTTGTTGTGATTGTTTACATCTACCCAGTAGAGTGGGAAGTACCTCGTCCACCTTGGTGGAATGTATTTTAGTATTGTTTCAACACTCAGATATAACTGGGTGTTCTAATGACAGTAACAATGGCTCCCCTAAATTGTGATAACAATTTAAACAATAACTATACTATTGGGGAATGAATATGAGATTCTTTACAAACAATAAAATCTTAATATATATGTTAGTCCATTCCATACCAAATAAAATATACAGTACATATTGACTTAAATGCTCCCTGATGGGGACTTCCCTGTTGTACTTTCTAATAACATTACAACTGAATGAATAGGCCTTTCTAGAATTGTAGCTGTCTTGTGGCGTTTACCATTTTCATCAAGAAAAGCATCTGCTACTAACAATTTAATTTTTCTAACATGGCCAGCTTCATCTGCATTTGTTTCTAATACCCGGCCTAACATCCACTTGTCGCGAGGTAGATTATAGTCTTTGATTAAAACTATATCATCAATTTCTACATTCCTTTGAGGCTTTAACCACTTTTGGCGTATTTGTAACGATTGTAAGTATTCTCTTTGCCACCTTTTCCACAACTGATTAAGAAGATATTGTACACGCCTCCATTTTTTCTTTGAAAACATGTCCTCTTTTACAAAATTACCTGGAGGAGGCAAGACTACCTTAGACTTCAATGTCAGAAAATGATTAGGTGTCAAAGGTTCTACATTTAAAGGATCATTCAAGTTATCTGTGGATAATGGTCGCCCGTTTACAATATTTTCTGCTTCAGTCATGAATGTTCTCAAAGATTCATCGTCTAAAATTTTACTATTGTTAGATAGCAATACATTCAAAATATTTCTAACAGATCTTATTTGTCTCTCCCAAACACCACCCATATGACTTGCATGAGGTGGGTTCATTTTAAATGTTATAAAGTCACATTGGTCCTTTAATAATTCATTTTTAATATTTTCAACCTTCATTTCTCGGAGGCACTTTGCAAACTCTTCTCTTGCACCAATAAAGTTGCTACCTTGATCTGAACGCAGTTGTGCGCAATGGCCTCTTCTACAAACAAATCTCCTATAAGCATTTAAGAAAGAGTCTGTACTGAGAGAATGGGCAGTTTCAATGTGTATTGCCCTAGTTGACATACATGTAAATAATACACCATACCTTTTGAGCTCTTTTCTATCTTCCTTAATTATAAATGGACCAAAATAATCAACTGCACTGTAAGTGAATGGAGAAGACATTTCTACCCTATCCTTTGGTAAATCGGCCATCTTCTGTGTAAGAGTATCATGTCTAATTTTTTTACAAGTTACACACTTTGATATATGTTTCGCTACTAAGGATGATCCACTTATAATCCAGTAACCACTAGATCTAATTTCATTTAAAGTTAAATTTCTACCTTGATGGTGTATTTTATTATGATAGTGACAGATTATCAATTCAGTAATATGACTATTCTTTGGCAAAATCACAGGATATTTTACATGGACATCAAAATTACTTCTGTTTAATCTACCACCCACTCTTATTAAGCCATCACTACCAATAAATGGATCAAGCTTGTACAAATTGCTAGATTTCCTTAAACATTTATCAAATTTGTTATTGCTTATACTTAACAACTGATATTCATATTGAAAAGCTTCTCTTTGGACTAATTTTATAATGGTAATTTCTGCCTTAATTAGCTCTTCTACAGACACATGAACATACTCAGTATATAATGATTTCTGTTTCAATTTATCAATAAACCTATTACATAAAGCTAATGACCTTCTGGCACGTGTCCAATCTGAGAAGTAATTAAGTCTGGTAAGTATGGTAGCATAATTATTATCATCAGTGTTAATTGCCAGTGACACTTTCTTTAATTCTGGATCTTCATCTGTAACTTCAAATGAACATAAAGTTTCATTATCAGCATTATCATGTTTTAAGAATTCAGGTCCATGCCACCACATATAGTTACTAGTCAGATCATGAACAGACATGCCTCTTGAACATAAATCAGCAGGATTATCACTTGAGGAAACATATCTCCATTGTTCTGGTAAGGTGTGATTTCTGATCTGCGCAACTCTGTTTGCAACAAAAACCTTAAACTGTTTACATTGATTAGCTATGTATCCCAGAACAATTGTACTATCTACCCAAAATACTTCTTTACTAATATTGACCTTCAACTCCTTTTTTAAGAAATAACTCACTTTCACTGATGCTAATGCAGCAGTGAGTTCTAACCTAGGTATTGTAAAAGTTTTCAAGGGAGACACTCTTGATTTAGCCATAACTAACCTAGTATGTACTTGTCCATTTGCATCTGTCATTCTTAAGTATGAGCATTGACCATAACCCTTCTCACTAGCATCAGAAAAATGATGCAATTCATAGTCTATGACATTCATGTTGGCTGGTTTATAACATCTCTCAACTTTAATATCTTTCAATTTGGGTAATTGACTTAACCAGTTTTCCCATTCAGTAATTACAGTTTCAGGAATAGGATCATCCCAGCCAAGGTCTTGTTTACATAGGGTTTGCAAAACTTTTTTACCTGTAAGAATGAATGGTGATATCATGCCTAGAGGATCGAAAATAGAGCTAACTATGGATAAAACATTCCTTCTAGTACTAGGCCTTTGAATGGGTTTGACATTAAAATTAAATGTATCTGTTTCAGTACACCATTCCATACCTAATGTTCGTTCCACTGGCAATTTATCTTTCGTTAAATCAAGATTCTTAACTGATTGAGCAACTTCATCAGGACACATAGCCTTTAAAACTTCAGCATTATTGGCAACAAATTTGTGCAAATGGAAACCACCCCTTTTACATATCATCTGACTGTCTTTGGCTAAGTTTATGGCTTCCTCCACTGTGGCTACAGACTTTAAGCCATCATCCACATAAAAGTCTTCTTTAATGAACTCTGCTGCCTTTTCAGTAGTTTTATCCTTAAATCTATCAGCAGCAGCTTTCAAAGCATAGTTTGCAACAGATGGAGAGCTTCTAGCACCAAATAGATGAACAGTCATCCTATATTGAACAATGTCGCCATCTAAATCATGGTTATCAAACCACAGAAATCGTAAAAGATTCCTGTGTTCTTCATTTACAAAAACTTGGTGATACATTGCTTCTACATCACAAGTAAATGCAACAGAATGATTTCTAAATCTACACAAAATACCAGCTAGACTATTTGACAAATCTGGTCCCTGAAGTAAACAATCATTCAAACTTACATTTTTATACATAAAAGAGCAATCGAATACTACTCTGATTTTGTCAGTCTTTCTGGGATGGTAAACCCCATGATGTGGCACAAACCAAACCTTTCCATTAGTTAGGCATGTTTCATTCAAAGGAACCCTTTCAGCATAACCCTTATCAATCATATTCTTCATGAAATTTATGTAATCATTTTTCATGCTTACATTCTTCTGAAGCTTTTGTTTTAAGTTGGATAGTCTTTTCTGGACTACTAACTTATTATCTGGAAACTGAATACCACCTCCTTTGAGTGGCAATGGAATTTTAAACTGTTTACCATCAATAATCTTAATACCATTACTAACAATTTCAATAAACTGTCTTTCTTCTACTGACAAAGCTACCTCACCGTCACTAACATTACTTATGAAATCAGATTCAAACATCTCTCTGACATGATGAGGCTCATACACTTCTTTTACTTTGGTTGGTACTGTAAAAATGTTATTTGATATCATGGAATTTATTTCAATTTCTTCAACTATTGTTCTATTAACAACAACATCACTTTCTAAATTATTCTCATTGACATTTACATTACCAATAATTCCCCATCCAAGAGCTGTTCTCTGACCATAGGGCTCATTTCCAGACCCAGGAATGATTTCTAAAGGTTTGACAGCTTTTATACAGTTTATGCCTATCAATAGACCTATCTCAATGTCAGGATTATACTCTACTAGCCTTCCAGCAATTTTCTTAAGATGAGGCCATCTTAAAGCTGAACATTTTTTAGGGATTTGTGCTCTTCTTGCAGGAATAGTTTTTCTAGAGTAGACACATGGTAAATTTACAGTACTATTTTCATTTATGCCCTTCACTGATAAACCAAATACTTTAGTACTTGTTATAGCCTCTTCACTCAGCATAGTCGCTATCTTGATGACGGAATCTTGGCCATTGACATTCATATACCTTAGGACACTTTCTTTGATAAAACAAGCATCTGACTGATCATCCAATACTGCATATACCATGACCTTATTATTTGTATTCCTATGGCTTAACCAAACAGGTACAATCATTGAGTGAACATCAGCTGAAAAATAGCTGTTAACATTAATTCTATTAGCTACGGCTACAGCCTGTTCTTGTTGGGTATCACCAGAACTTGGTTTTTTATTCAAGTTCTCATCGTGGAGAATTGTTGGGTGCCATCTCTTGCATTTAATACATTTCCTTGGTCTTTTGCAATACCTTGAATAATGACCAATCTTGAAACAACCCCTACACATCTTTTTATCTGTCAAATATTGGTTTCTTTGAGCAAGATCAAGTTTTAAGAACTCTGGGCATTTTTCCATATCATGGTTTTGTCTACAGTAATAGCATGTAAATCTTACATTCATTTTACTCTCGGTTTGTTTTTCATTTTTAGATTTATTTTCATCAGATGCAGCATTTGTAACATTATTAACTTCATTAAATTTAGTAGCAAATGATGTACGCCTTACAACCTTACTTTGTGGTTGTTTTTCTTTAGGTGTAAATACTGTATC
>NC_090760.1:26145625-26148125 GCF_036898095.1 Palaemon carinicauda
AACAAATAAAACACTCTTTTTAGCATTACATGACACACAAGCAAAACTACTGACCATCATGTATTTCAAATTGAAATTGAAATTTTATTTAATCCACTATTATTGGGAAGAAAGTTTATCCTTTCTGGCATAAGAATGGCACACAAAGGAAAATAATGCCATTCTTTCTGGCATAAGATTGGCACACAACGAAAAATAATTAAGAAAATATTGAAAACTTTAATATTTTAACGACAGATTGAAATCTTTAATATTTTCATATCAGCTACCTCGGGCTTTGAAATAATGATACTGTTTCATCTTGGATACAACAAACTCGAAATCACAGATTTTTAAAGTTACTGCTACTGGGATGCTGTCTTCAGGATTCAACCGGTTTCTGTATTTTGTTTTTAGATTTACAAGGATAGAAAAACCTTGTTCTCAAAGGTAGGTTGTTGCGAAAGGTAGTAGCATTTTAGTTGCTTCCATATGTGCAGTTTTATAAGCCTTTGAAGATTTTGACATCCAAAAACTTGAGAGATCATCCTTGCTCTCAAATAACAGTTTTGTTTCATTGCTGGAACGAAGTTCAATAAGCTCTTCTGCCAATCCTTCAGGCTGTTCAGGCAAATCAGCCAGCTCACTTTTGAAGAGATTTACAACCCAGCTGACAGTATGTGAATCAACTTCTGGAAAATAGTCCCAAAACCTATTTCTAAGTTTGGTCAGGTGGTTGTGGTGGTAGTGTATTACAGCCAACTCTTCATGTTGGCATGGGCCTTTCCCTTGGTTGGCCCGTAGTGGTCAAGTGCCTTGTGACTGACTCCTTTATGTCACTAAGACTGCAGTCTTGACAGTCTTCCAAATACTCTCCCAGTTTTGGAAAGGCAGCCAGTCTTATTGGCATTTATTTTATGGTTCCAATACTGAAGCTTTGATACACATGCTGAATTTTTTTCTCTTGCTAACAGGAGATTGACTTTCTTCCCTTGCAATTTCATGTTCAGTTCGTTTACATATTCAAAAATGTCAGCTATGTATGCAAGAAGAGCTAGCCAGGTTGGTTTTCTGAACTTTTCTGCAAGTGTGTGTTTTTATCAGTCAGAAACATTTCGAGTTCTATTTCAAGAGCCCACACTCTATTCAGGATATTTCCACCTGAAAGGCCCCTCACTTCAGTATGGAAAAGAATGGTTTAATATTCAGCGTCCCCATCCTCACATAAATCACGAAACCTCCTCGTGTTTAGTGCATGCCCTTTCACAACATTGAAAATCTTAACCACATCATTTAAAACAGCCTCCACTTCTGGTCCAAACTCTTCTCAACTAATGCCTAGCGATGTATCATACAATGGATGACTAGAATATCTGGATTCTGTTTTTTGGCCAAAGACACAAAACCATTGATGTGACCAAGCGGGGCAGGAGCTCCATCAACTGATACTGCAATACAATCTTCCCACTTCAGATCAACACTTGGTTTATTGAAGCATGCATCAACCTTATTGAACACATCAATAACACAAGTTCTCAACTCAAGAGGAGAGCACAACAACATTTCTTCTTCGATTTCATCAGAGCCCCTACATCGAATGTGTACCATCAATTGTGAATTGTTACTTACATCTGTAGTCTCATCAAGTTGAATGGCAAACTCTTTACTTTTTTTTTTTTACTGAAGAAATCACTCGTTCCCTCAGATTTTCTGCTAAGATGGAAATTCTTTCTTTAATAACTCTAGCAGACAAAGGTACTGTATTCAGTTGTTTAGCTACTTTTTGTCCACACATTATTTCTGCCATTTTTACAGCCGCAGCCTTGATTAAGTCTTTACCAATAGTATGTGGTTTCTTGTTTCGAGCAACCAATCATGCCACTTCAAAACTAGCTATTGCATCTGAACGTTGGTCAAACATTGCACTCTTGTTACTTTCCAGTCTCTGTCTTTTGACTGTTTTATTTCAGATTCTCAAATATTCCCGTGGTTTGGAAGACAGATGTGAATGAACCTTGTCCAAGTGTTTCTTCAGTTGAATCTTTTTGAAAGACTTGGCAGTCAGTACTTTCATACAAACTACACATTGAGGCTTCATTTGTCCTTTATCCTCTATTTCTATGAAGCCATAATTAAGGAACTCTGCCTGATATGTCCTTTACCTTGCTGATGCCATCTGAAAATGAAAACAAATCAGCAATTACACATACGATGCAACATTAACTTATTCACCACACTAAACGTTAACTATAATCACTGTCAGTCAACAGACTTCCTCCACCAACGTGAACTGCTAGTTAAAATCAAGCGTAATCATCCAGCCAGCCACTCCATGACGTCACTCCAACACAATCCAAGCTGCCACCACCACAACCACCACCTTTCACTGCTTTTCTCCTTCCCTTTATCCAGGCCTCCCTTACCTATGATCGTGGTTGTTCCTCCCGTAACAACCCAGGTCAAAAATCCACCAGGTACATGACGAGAGGCTAAATAAAGACTGATAAGTCAAGGAGCAAAT
>NC_090760.1:26153125-26168125 GCF_036898095.1 Palaemon carinicauda
ACCATTCGAACAAGGGCTTTGAGCTTGTATGAGAATTTTGCTGCAAAGGAACCTCAAGATGACGACGGCAACCATGCTGAAGAAGATGATGATGCAGATGATCCTCAACCAGGGACATCCACTGATTCCCAGCTTCAGAAACAACGTTTTTCCGCCAGCAAAGGATGGTTCGCGAAGTTTCAGAAACGTTTCGCCTGAAAAGCGTTTCCCTGCATGGCGAAGCTGCTTCGGCTGACACTGCCGCTGCTGAAACTTACGTGAACCAGACGTTCAAGAATATTATCGCCGAAGGTGGATACAAGCCGGAACAAGTGTTTAATATGGATGAGACCGGCTTGTTTTGGAAGAGAATGCCGTCGCGAACTTTCCTGTTCAAAGAGGAAGCCAAAGCCTCTGGCTTTAAAGCATTCAAAGATCACGTTACCCTCGTGATGTGTGGTAATGCTGCTGGATTTTTTCTAAAGCCGGGTCTTATTTATAAGTCGAAAAATCCTCGCGCTTTGAAAAATAAAAACAAGAATCTCCTTCCTGTGTACTGGATGTATAATCCAAAAGCATGGATTTCGAAGATGCTGACCTCCAACTGGTTCCACCAGTGTTTCATCCCGCAAGTCAGTGAATATCTCGTAGAGAAGGGCTTGCCATTCAAGATCCTTCTCCTTATGAATAACGCTGGTGGACACGCAACTGACCTGTCGCGTGAGGGCGTTCAGGTTAAGTTCCTGCCACCCAACACCACGTCATTAATTCAACCGATGGACCAGGGGGTTATCAGGCCGTTCAAGGCCCTCTACACGAAGAATACCTTGGCGGACCTCGTTGCGTGTGTGGATGCTGCCCAAGAGGATAAGGATGATTTTAACTTGAAGGCGTACTAGCGGCAGTACACCATAGCCACGTGCCTGAAGAATATTCAGAAGGCACTTCAAGAGATGAAACCTGCAACTGTGAATGCGACCTGGAAGAAGTTGTGGCCCGAGATTGTTTACGACGACGAGGGATTTACACCTGCTGAAATCCAACACTCTGCAGTACGCAAACCTGTGCAGTTGGCTGCCATAATTGGAGGTGACGGGTTTGGCGACATGACGACTGAAGACGTCGATGAGTTGTTGGACTGCCATTCCCAGCCCCTAACTGACGCAGACCTCGAAGACCTGATGAAATTGGCAAGCGAAGAAGAGAGTGAAACCCAGAAGAGACCCAAGAAAATGTCGAAGAAACGGGCTTAACACTAGAACGGCTTGCCAAGGTCTGCAACCATATAAAGGAGGTGAAAGAAATGTTGCAAGAGTGGGACGAGGATATGGTTCGGTCGATGCAATTATGCAACAAGGTTGATGACATCATGACTCCCTACAAGATGCTCTTAGATCGAAAAAAGAAGCAGCGGCAACAACTTCCGATCACAATGTTCTTCCAGCCTCGCAAAAAAGAGCCAGTTCCTCCTGCTACTACGCCTTTGGAAGAAATTGAAGAAGTTGAAGAGGTGTCCCAGGAAAAGATACCTCCGTCTGAAGAGACGTAAAATACTACCTGGCTGCACAGTAGAACACATCATCAGCTTCATCATCATCATTTCTACTGTGCAGCAAATTCATCGCCATCATCATTCAAGTTTTTCTTGAACTTCTTTCATGGTGAGTACAGTAACAATCTTTATTTTTTACTTTAATATTCTAACATTCTAATATTTGTGCCTGTTTTATAGTTTAGTACTGTATTCATTAAGTTAAAGGGAAGGTTTTAAAAGTTTACATGTTGTAACCTATCATATTTTTTTTGTTTAAAATTTACATTTACGTACGTAAAAGAATCTCTCTCTCTCTCTTCTCTCTCTCTCTCTCTCTCTCTCTCTCTCTCTCTCTCTCTCTCTCTCTCTCTCTCTCTCTCTCTCGTAAATTGTTTTCCTGCTTTGCTACGTACAGTATGTACTGTATGATTTTATATAGATACGGTAAATTATATTTGTACTAATAACATATTTTGTAAATGCTTTTACTGTAAATATCATTATTTATCACTTTCATCATGCGCGTTAAATGCCTTCTTTGTTCTGAGCGTGGTTGTTTACTGAGCGTACAGTGCTTTATGACGCCGTCGTTTCAGGCGGCGTCATAAAGAAAAACATTTCATTTGGAAGTCCTAAGAAAAATTAAGTAAAACATTGGTAATAAAAAAATCAACATACTGTATAATCAATATAATCGATGCAAAAACTAACCTATACATGTATGTGTACACTAAATGAGTTTGTTTCTTCATTATGATCAGAGATGAATGTAAACAAAACATTGGTTGCCATTTTTTATCGTGCTTTTTAGGTGTTTAGGAAACGCATGATATAAAATCGCCTTTAATATTTGTGCCTGTTTTAGTTTAGGGTGCTGTAGTACATGCATTAAGTGTTCTGTACATTAAAGGGTAGTTTGTTTACAGTACTACCTACAAGGGAAGGTTTTAAAAGCCCGAATATACATGTTAAATAAATAGGTAAATATGATGTCACTACTTCGCGGATTTTCACCTATCGTGGCCGGGTCTGGAACCTATCTACCGCGATAAACGAGGGTTCACTGTATATATATATATATATATATATATATATATATATATATATATATATATATATATATATATATATATATATATATATATATATATATATATATATATATATATATATATATGTGTGTGTGTGTGTTCGTGTGTGTGTTTGCGTTTAATTACTTATTTGTTATTGCATACTGAGATTCAGCTATTAATGTTGATTTATATTACTGTAAATGTGTGTTTTCTTCATATGAACTTTTTTATTCTTTTTCTCTATAGATCTAATAAGTTTTAATTTCATAATATATAAGAGTAAGTATTCTCAAATTAGTATTAATAAACTTAATGCTTCTGCAATATGTTTTATATTTCGCATTTGAGAACTACAAAAGATTTAGAACACAAAATACGAAGGAATCTTTATGCTGGAGTTGTTATTTGTTAAACGATTTTCTCACCAAATGTTTTGCTGTTCATCTCTCTCTCTCTCTCTCTCTCTCTCTCTCTCTCTCTCTCTCTCTCTCTCTCTCTCTCTCTCTCTCTCGTTCACCGAATTGCCTAAATACATTTTATATGAAAATAGGAAAATAAAACTGATTTTTATGAAAAAGATTATTCTGTTCAACATTTATTTCAAGTGATTTAACCGGAGCGGCATACACAAAGCCAATCCTGAAATTGCAGATTAATCTTGTTAAACGTTTACATCACTATAATATAATATCTAAGAAGGGAGAACAATATCACTTCCACTTTTATGCGCAAATTGTAAACATCACCTTTTAATAAGAAAATAGTATAATATCCCATGCCTTTGTTTAAGCTATTCATTAATCTATGTAACATAAGACGTTATAATTGGTACAATGATAATAATTAGAATAAATGTACCAATAACCAGATCTATTGCTATGGAAATATTTTCTAAAGCTCTATTGTATTCAAGCAAACGATGTTTCCCAATAAATTCTAATGTCAGATATGTCAAAATATATTACATGTATCTAGACGATGTGAAAATAGGAATAGTATACATGAAATGATACCAATAAACGTAATGAACATAACGCATAGAAGATAATAATAATAGAATAATATGCATTTTAAAGTATATCTTTGATAGGGAAATTTATTATCCTTAATATTCTACTATAACTCAATAAGGTCTTAATGTGATGTCTTACTCTGAAAGTTGAGAGACAGTGTGCCAATGAAAGAGTTGTCCCTCCTATTTGTAAGTGAAGAAGAATTAATCTCTCTCTCTCTCTCTCTCTCTCTCTCTCTCTCTCTCTCCTCTCTCTCTCTCTCTCTCTCTCTCTCTCTCTCTCTCTCAATAGCATCGTTAGAGTCAAAAAGTTTCTTCTTTATAAGCAAGAGGAAGCTAACACTCTTTTCCAGCAGTCTCTCGCTTCGGGTGATTCCTTTAAGGCTAACAATAAGGTCTCACAGTAAATAATTGCCAGTGGAAAGATTTTCAGTCTTTCTTTCCGTTCCATTCCTCTTCTTTATACCATAGATTTTCTGATATATAAACCATTTATGAACAGTGCTCATTCTATTCACAAGTCATTTCCGTATATAATTGTTTTTCTTTTTCATCTAATCACGGTTTGTGTTCCCTGAAAATAGTGATGTTTACTAGCTCACCTGTTCGGCAATGTTTTTCTCAATATTCCCACTTCTGCTGATCCTGTTCTGTACTCTTAATGATGTTATATAAATGGAACATATATTGCAAGGTTTCATGTCTCTACAGACTTAATTGAATTTATGCCGTATGCTTCGAATTTCTAGTTTTACCATTTCTTACATTTCATCTCACCCTACTGAAAGTCTGAATACATGTATGTTTGTCTTTAAGACAGTTTATGTTAGCATCATTTGTTTATTTCTAAAACACGGAAATTAGTGTTTAGTCCACCAACCGGTAATTAACACAGGATTAATATTAATAAGAATTATATGTTGCAAGTTCCATTTAATGATTGAAACACTATTCCCTGATTGGACGCTGTCCAGTGAGGAGCTCAGATTAACCCGAGAAGGACCGGGTTTTAGGGAAATGATGAAACCTGCTTAGCGGCGCCCTTAGAATTCTGCGTCGGAATCACTCCCTGCTCATTCATCTCATTGTCATCCTGTCCGTTCGCCTGTATCCGTGCCGAAGCCCGCACGTGTATCCTCCTTCAAATATAAAAAAAGAATAAAAAAAAATAATTCAGCAATGGTCTCCATCAGTCATTTGTATACGAGCTACCAACGCAAGATTCCTTGGCCCACCTACGTGTCGGGTCGCTCAAAATCCTCATCATCGATTGAAACACTTACTAAATGCTTCACTGGTTGAGAGAGAGAGAGAGAGAGAGAGAGAGAGAGAGAGAGAGAGAGAGAGCCTTACCTTATTGCCTTATTTTTTGTTTGGGTTCCCCCAGGTCCCTCAGTGTAAGGCATCTCGTATATCCACCAGAGAGTTGCTAATGCATCTTCCGGTGTATTTTGCATCTTCCAGACTTGGATAGTCTGGGATGCATCTTAGGTATTTATCAAGCTTATTCTTAAACACATCTACGCTCACTCCGGATATGTTTCTTAAATGAGCTGGCAGCACATTAAATTGTCGCTGCATTATCGATGCTATTGCGTAGTGGATTAATGTCCTGTGCGCCTTCCTTAGTTTTCCTGGTATATTTTTTGGCACTATTAACCTACCTCGGCTTGCTCTTTCTGATATTTTTAGCTCCATGGTGTTTTCAGTAATTCCTTATATTTGCCTCCATGCTTGTATTATCATGTAGCATTCTCTTCTCCTTTCTAGTCTGTATAGTTTTAAAAATTGCAGTCTTTCCCAGTAGTCGAGGTCCTTAACTTCTTCTATTCTAGCATTATAGGACCTTTGTACACTCTCTATTTGCACAATATCCTTTTGGTAGCGTGGGTACTATATCACATTGCAGTACTCGAGTGTACTACGTACGTAAGTTTTATAAAGCATAATCATGTGTTCAGCTTTTCTTGTTCTAAAGTGTCTGAATAACATTCCCATTTTTGCTTTACATTTAGCCAACAGTGTTGCTATTTGGTCGTTGCTAACATATTCATATTTAACACTACACCAAGGTCTTTAATTGCTTCCTTGTTTGTGATTGTCTCGTTATTTGGTCCCTTGTATGCATATACCATTCTTTCTCTGTTTCCATAATTCATTGATTCAAATTTATCGGAGTTAAATACCATCCTATTTAACTCTGCCCATTCATCTATTTTGTTTAGATCTCCTTGTAGTGAGTTCCTATCTTCATCACAAGTAATTTCTCTACTTATTATTGTGTCATCGGCAAAACTTCTCACTACAGAGTTTTCAACATCACAGTCTATGTCTGAGATCATAATAACAAACAGCAGTGTAGCTAATACCGTACCTTGTGGCACGCCAGATATTACCTGAGCTTCATCCGATTTCTTGTCATTTGCCACCACTATCTGTTTTCTGTTTTGCAGGAATTCTTTAACCCATTTTCCTATCTTTCCCACAATATTATGCTTCCTCAATTTTTTTCTCTAATATATTATGGTCTACCTTGTCAAAGGCTTTTGAAAAATCTAGATTGATGACATCTCTGTCTTTTTCATTTATCATATTTTTGTATATGTTTTGTTAGTGAGCTATTAGTTGGGTTTGTGTACTTTTTCCGGGCACAAAACCGTGTTGACCTATATTAAACAAATTATTTTTAACCAAATGATCCATTATTTTCTTTTTTATTACCCTCTCATACACTTTCATAATATGTGATGTTAGACTAACAGGTCTATAATTGCTTGCCTCTAGTCTTGATGCACTTTTGAAGATAGGGGTTATATAAGCTGATTTATGTTTAATATATATCTCACTCATATCTACACTTTGTCTTAGCAGTATTGCAAGCGACTTCACGATAGTGTTTGTAGTTTTTTTTAACAAAATCGCTGGAACTCCATCTGGTCCGGCTGCCGATCCATTTTTAATTTCGTTTATAGCCTTGACAATATCTGCTTTATTAATATCTATATCCGTTAGATATTCAACATTTTCTTCTCTCATTTCTGTTTCATTATTTTCATTTGTAATTCTTAGCGTGAACTCACTCTTATATTTTTCTGCTAATATGTTGCATATTTCCCTTTTTTCATTCGTTAGCCGTCCTTCAATTCTTAGAGGGCCTATTTCTAATCTCCCTTTATTCATCTTTTTTGCATAGGAGTAAAGTACTTTGTTTTTTTTTTTTTATATTTTAAAGTGTCCTTTCTTTGAAGTCCCTTTTTTTTCATTTTCTTTTGACTGTATAATCTTTTGTTCTGCATTTTCTATCTTACAATTTATTTCTATCATTTTCCACACATTTTTTTTCTTTTGCAAGATTTTTCTTCCACTTTCTAATTTTCTGAAATAAGATCCTTCTGTCTCTTGGTATGCATGTCTTTTGTTTATTGTTTTTTTTTTTTTTTTTTTTTTTTTTTTTGGTACATATTTTTCAACAATTTTCTCCAGTATTTTGTACAGTATGTCCGTATTCACCTGTATATTATCACTTACAAATAAATTTTTTCATTCTTTATTCAGTTCTTCATTTATTTCTAACCATTTTATATTCTTACTATAAAAATTATATTTTCAATATCCTTCCCTACGTTTTGTGCTTTAATTAATTCTGCGATCACTTGCTTTGGAATGGACTATTAATTCTATGACATTGTGGTCGGAAATTCCCGTGTTATATACTATTATTTCTTTAACATAATTCACCTCATTCACAAATATTGGATCTAGGACATTTTCCTTTCTTGTTGGAATGTGGTTTATTTGTTGAATATTATGTTCTAATAGCATATCTTGAAGCTTTTAAAATTGCCTGTTATCTTCTGCTCTACTATTACTCTCTTTTTTATATGTATACATACAACCACTTTCTTCTATCCGTTCTTTCCAATCCACGAAAGGAAAGTTAAAATCTCCGGATAGGAGTATATTCAAATCTTTATGGTTTCTACATATATCATCTATTTTTTCTATTATTATGTCAAACTCCTTAGTATTTGGGGGTCTGTAAACTACAATATTCACTAGTTTTTCAAATTCAAATTCTACCGCAATTAATTCACATTCTGTGTTGCTGTATTTTTCACAGACTTTTCCTTGATTTATGTCTCTTCCATATATTGCGGTTCCCCTTTGATTCCTATTTGTTCTGTCTGATCTATAAGTTTGGAAACCCTTTATCTAGTCATCACTGCCAGTCTCTTGGGAATACCATGTTTCACTTATATTTAATATATCTATTTTTTTCAATCTGGGTTAGTTCTTCTAATAACTTTATTTTCCTTTTAGAGTTACTCGTGACTAAACCCTGTGCATTCATCACTATTATGGTTTGTGTTTCATCCCCATTATTTAATATTGGTAATAATATGGATTCTCCCATGCTTCCTTCCTGTTCTGATATGATGTTCTTGTCTTCATTTCCTGGAATTCTGCCATCCAAAAATCCAACTTTTTTATTTTATTTGCTCTTTCGCCTTCATATTTATTTTTTTTTTTTTGTATACTTGCAATTTTCCTCATATTTGCACCAACCCCTGGCATTATAGATGCATTCTTTGTAGTTGGGCTCTAAATGTGCATATTTGGGTTGAAAGGCCTCATATCTTGGGGCCTTTGGTGCATAGCGCGGTATATACTCGGCGTGCTTTTTTGTTCCTTTTTTTGTTACATTTTTACTTTCATTTTTCTTTTCAGTTTGCTGAGTTTTCTTACTTTCATTCATGATTGCAGGATGCATATATCGATATTTTTTGTTGAAACTGCACCCTTTTCATTCTTTTAGGTTTTGCATATTTTTGGATGGAGATCTCTACATTCGTCTCCATATCCATCTAAATATGCACATTTACCATATATTTCATAATTATGGCATATCTTTGGATGCTTGTAGTAGCATCTTTCGCCAAATCTGCAATTCCCTCTTTTCAGCAAATTGCAGACTATATCTTTCTTTTCTTTTTTTTTCTTGTTCCTGCTCTTCCCTAAAAGTATGTAGGTCCGGGTAGAGTCTCTTGTGTCTATTATTTGTTTCCATCTGATAATTTATTTCTTCATAAGTATGGTGTTCGATGGCATCATAAGTTATATCAATGATTTCCTCTGCATACTTACACATATCCTGTTCAATTTTCTCTTCTTCTTCTTCTTTTTCTTCTTCTTCTTCTTCTTCTTCTTCTTCTTCTTCTTCTTCTTCTTCTTCTTCTTCTTCTTCTTCTTTAACTATTTGCAGATTTAGACTAAGCATGTTGAGCAGAATACCTTAGTTTCTCTATTTTTTTTATTTTTTGCTGTATTTCAGCACATGTAGGGTGTGTTGGAACATGGCAGGCATCACATTTTGTAATCAGTTGTTGAGGATTACTAATGGAATACCATATCTTACATGTATTACACCATTTTGGCATTCTTTTTCACAATGCATCAATCAGCATATTCACCATATTGGACTTCTTATTGTTCTTTGGAATTTCTTCTATTATTTTGTTGATGTTTTCCGTAGATTTGCTCCAGTTTATTGGATCATATTGTTTCAATATGTCTGAAAATTTTTTCCGTCCCACTGGTTGGAGTTACTAGTGCACCTCTGTTATCAGACAGTAGAGCTCTTGTTTCGCCAACTCATGGAATTTACTTTTGCTGACTGCAGCAATGTCTCTCCAAGATTTGCCTGTATTACAGAGCGCCATCTTGATCAGATTTTTACTAATTCACAAGATAAATATCCTATGCCGACGTTTAATCCCACTTTTCTGCCCTCAAACTGATCACCGACTATTAACCAAAACTTGTAGCTATATTGCACTCGATAGCCTTTTGTTATCCGCGTTAAATCAGGATATTTTTAGGGACGCACAAGTGTATTCACTCACCGGCACAGAGAGAGAGAGAGAGAGAGAGAGAGAGAGAGAGAGAGAGAGAGAGAGAGAGAGAGAGAGAGAGAAAGAGAGAGAGAGAGAGAGAAAGAACTACATTTTGTCAGATGACATCATCTGCTTACAGAATCTACAGTATGTGGAAAAATGCATTCCTGTTATTTGCTTGAAAGCTAATGTTCCTAAGACTCTTTGGTGATGTTTTATATCGGTGTTGCAACAAAAGCAGTGCAGAAGCTAAATATTTGTGTGTAGAAAATACACCTCCAATTAAATTGATATTGAGATTAAAATTTGACTAATAATGCTTAGAGAAAGCTCTCCTCCACTCCAACGGTGGAGACTTTTTCATACTCTTTCACTTGACAATTTTTGATGATATCATTTAGGAGGTTTTTTTTTTTTTTTTTTTTTTTTTTTTTTTTTTTTTTTTTTTTTTTTTTTTTTAAATGCTATATTTTGCATGCTCGTTTCATTCCATAATTATTCAATATTTTTAGTAGAAATTGTATTTTTATCGTATAGAACCATGGCTTTGTACAAAGTTGTATTTGATCTAACTCTGTAATCTATTTTTAATTAGTGATGTTAGGCTTATGTAATCTAAAATATCTCATGATTTTACTTTTTTTTCGCAAACCGAGCAAATAGGATAAAATATTGCTAAAAAAAGTCTCTTTTGCAACGCAATAACCCTACAAAACTGTTCCATATTGATGTTCTCTTATTTGACCAAAACAGAAACATTGTCATTAGTAATAATTAGTTACCATCCTGCAGTTATTTCCTCTGTTTTCTTATACTGATATCATATTTCCCTAAGCTTCGCTAAAATTCCCCTCCCTTATCGTAATATTGATAACGATTTCTGGCACATGTATATTTTCCAATGTTTTTCTCTGTAATGGGAATGATAAGAGCAATAACCTATTTTCTAATGTTCTGATAAAGTATCCCGCCCCCCCTTTTTTTTTTTTTTTTTTTTTTTTTTTTTTTTTGTAAAGCTCCACATCCCGTCCATAATTATGATGATATTAGCAATATTCCTACCTAAAAGATTTGCTAAACCTCCTTTAGAAGATTAAAATAAGAAATAAATTTCTTACTTCCTTATATTTTGCCAAACGTCTCGACCGCAATTATAATGATAATTGTGATACTTTATGTTCTAAAGTTTTCTCATATATACTCTCCCTAATTAAACTGAACTCTACCAGTTACTTTTTTCCATGTTTTGCTAAACTCATCACTAGAAAAATAATTATCATTATTTTTTTTTTTTTTCAATATTTTGCTACACTTCCCCTTCGTAATTATGATATAACTAACAATTCACTCTTCGTGTGTTCTGCTAAACTTCTCCATCTAATAATGACAATTATCTTTGATTTCTGCATGCTTGGTTAAACTTCACCTTCCTAATTATAATGATAGTATACATTTTAGATTTTTCTAATTTCGTAATCTGTCCCTTCCTCATCATAATAATGCAAAATTTTTCCCCATTTTTTTTTTGGGGGGGGGGGCTTTATCATAGGTTTCCCTCGTTAGTTGTAAAAAAATAAAGGTCACTTATATGTGTATGTTTCGTAAAATTCTCCGCCATAGATATGACAATAACCCCTTTGTTTTCGTAACTTTATCTAAATTTCTCTATAATTGTAATTATGATGACATATTTCCTCATATGGATTGCTACACTTTCCTTCACTAACTTTAGTAATAATAAGGACTTGCTAAACATCACCTCCTTAATTCGAATGATAATAATGATATATCATTACCGTATGGTTAGCCAAACATCCCTTCACTAATTGTAGAAATAATAACGATTTCTTATTTCCGATTTTTTTTTCTTTCTTGCTAAAATTTCCATCACTATTTACAATAATAATACGGTTTTCTTTTGTAATATGTTTGCTAGCCTTCCCTTCACTACAATCTCCCATTTCCTTGTGTTTTTCAAAATTTACCCTCTAGTTGAAATGGTGACAAAATTCTCCTATATCGATATGTTTTGTGAAACATTCCATCCTTAATCGTTATTTGTTATAGAGATTTCCCTTCCCTGCTTTTGCTAATAATGATGATTACATATTTCAGTATGTTTTGCTAAACTTCCCCGCACTAATTATGATGATGATAATTTTCTATTAATGATCACTTTCCTAGACTTCCTTTCCCGAGTTATAACAATAAAAACAATTTTTTATTTCCTTCTGTTTTGCTAAAATTCCCCTACCTGAGTATAATGATAAAACCTATTTAGTTTTGAACAGAAATTGCTAATTTTCCCCCTGATCACGAAAATAGTAATGATAGTGATTTTTATTTTCACAAATTTTGCTAATCTCCCCTACCCAAATTGTAATGATAATGTGTTTCCTCCCTTGCTTATCATAGTTATTTCTATATTAATGATATCCAATTTCTATATGTATTCCTTAACTTCCCCATACCTACTTACATTGACTTTTCATATCTTTTTTTTTTTTAGACCTCCCATCCCTATACAGGAATAAAGACAATCTCCTATTTCAATTAGTATAACTAAACTTCGCTCTAATTATAAAAAAAATAAGAATTTCCTTTTCCCGTAGGATTTGCTAAACTTCCTGTCGTTAATTAGAATAAGAATAACGATTACCTATTGAGATTTGTATAATTGAGATTTGTATAATTGAGATCCCCCTCACTAATCATAGTAACTATAACGATTTCATTATCACTAGGTTTGATAATGCCCATCTCCTTAATTATATCAATAATAAAAATTTACTTTTTTATTATTGACTATATTTTTTATAAGGATTCCCTATTTCTGTATTCTTTGTTAAACTTCCTCTCCTTTTTGGTAATATTGATAGCAATTATCTTAATCATATGTCTTGCCTAGTTTTCCATTTGTACTTTAGATGATGATATTAAATTCTTACATTTCGTATATCTAATAAACCTTTTCTCCATATATCAGTAATGCTAATCTTCCCTTCCTAGTTCGAATACAAATGATAATTTACTATAAATCCTTGCTTTGTTCATTTTCACCAATCTCATTTTAACAAGGTCGAGTACTTCTTATTTTTGTGTGTTTTGCTAGACTTTTACTCTTTATAGAGTAACAGCCCAGTTAAAAGATGTGGACAGTCCGGACAAATCACCAAATTTTCTCCTGGTACGGTAATTTTCAAGGTGATCCAACAATCTTGTTAGCAAACTGTAGACATTTTTTTTTTAATATTTCCACGAAAAAAAGCTTATTTTTAGACTGTTTTATAATTGTATAAGCATTAAAACGACGGTACTTCCCAAAATCATGAGTTTTCTTTTCTTTTCAATACATTTATTGACTGTATCGTGACAGGAACACCCATTCAGTTAGATTAGTAGCCTACAGGGTATAGCCTTCATTGTTTGGTATAAGGAATGTTTTCTGTTAGAAGGCTCCTCGATTGAAAAAAAAATGGCTCTGCAGTATGCGATTATAATCAGAGTCCTATTTGGACGTAGATATTTAACTGCTAAGAGATATATGAAGCGGTATTTCTTTGTTGTGCATCAATAACACCTACATATGCCATGTTAAGATATGGTATATATAATTACGCTTACAACAGTGTGTGCTCTCTGTTTCAGTTATCATGAATTGGATGATTAAATGCGTGCTAAGATGTATCTTAGTGTATAATGTTCCAGAAACAAACATGTGGACATCTTCGTTGTTCCTTAAATACAAGAGGAACCGGTACCACATTCCCCGCCAATGCGTCCTTCCTAGAAAATTTGATTTGTCTCAGGAAACGTATTGCCCTGCCAGTATCTCTTCCCTTTGGTATTAACATAAGTGTGGAGGACTTCTCCACCAACCAAATTCAGTGGCACGAGTCGTGCTAATCACTATTTAATGACGATATACTGAAAAAGGTCAAAATGAAGGAAAGTAACAACACCTCTGTAAAGTTTTGTGGTAAGCAGACAATTTCGTCTAAGGATGTCTCTCGAGAGGGCCAGTTGCATCCTTTGTACTAAGCAAGATACCTTGTATGAGTACAGAACTCTAGGTACATATGAGAGTTTCAGTTCTATAGCCAGAGAGTCGCAGGCAACAGAATTGTTGGATAAAATTGAATGGATTAACAACCCCAATTCTGTGGAGGCTAAATATCATTTGACTAGCTTGACTAATTTGAGAAATCTGCATTGATCCCTTGACAGACAGGCGGACAGTTTCAAGGATGATGTGGCAACTGAAAAGAAATTTAAAGCCACGGGCGTTTATTGCACTTATGATCAACATTGAAAACTAAGTAGAAGATGGTACATTCTGCTTTAAGTTTGCCATACTAAGACAGATGTAGGAAAGTCATTTTGCAAACTTCAGGATCAAATATGAGATTAACAAGGGATGCTTCAAAAACCCGACCTGGAAGAATTTTTCACATGCTTAAGCCAAAGGTGAGTGAAAGAATTTCATACTTATGTTTGATCAAGGAATGCAAAAACTACCAAACAGGTTTTCAAAAAGGAATACGAGAGAGATTACCTGATATTGGCAACGGTTACCACGATTATACGCCAGGAAATGTTTATGTCTGAGAAAGATGGTTTCATTAGTTAATGTGGTAATCAATTTTGGAGGTAAATGCCCTTCAGGATGATTACTCGCTGCAATTCCTGAACTTTTAGCCCATCGTTGCACAGTACTAATCTAGATTCTGGCCTGGATTGAATAAAACCCTGATTCTTTCAACTAAAGAGATGTTGTAGCTAAAAAAGAATACACTGGGAGTTACAGATGACTAGTCTGCAAGTTTATATACTCAACTCTTCTCGGTTGAGGCTTTAAAAGAGGGATATCGGCTAAATGTCCACTACTGATGGCTAAACTGGTGAAAGCAGTATATTTTGTACTGCATTCCACCATCAAGTGATACTTCATATTTTTGTGGACTTGGAAGATGTGTCCTTCCAAATTCCTATCCCTGGATCCTCCTTAAAGTACCATTCAATGTCCTTTAGCATTATGTTTTAGACTTTCATCTTCTCCCCAGGTGGTCTTGTGAGTGTTCCCCTTTATATCAACTTGGGCCTATTCGTATGGGATACATCCGTTGAAGGGTATGGCCTTCTTCTATTTTTGTCATATGAAGGATAAGCTACGAGTCACAAGCAGAAAAGCTACCTAGGAATATTGATCATCATAAAGATACCATGTATTTCCTTCAGATTCATGCATCATCAGGTTCAGGGAAGTAGGAAACTGCTCATGATCGGACAAAAACTTCCTACTTAGAAATTGCTATTTCTCCTTGGTTGTCTATTATCCTTTTAAAAGCTCAGGTTTCAGGGCGTTCTTAGCGAGAGGTATTTTATGCTGTTGTTTTATTCATTTCACTCACTCTTGTGGTACATGGGCCTTCTGTAACAAGAGGCCTTGGAGTGGAATTTTGTTGGGGTGAGAGTCGACGGTCATGTGAAAATGATTATGTAGACACG
>NC_090760.1:26180625-26183125 GCF_036898095.1 Palaemon carinicauda
CTTAATGTAGAATTGAATGTATTGTGAATAATTAACGTCGGTGTGAAATTAATATTTAGACCTAAGCTACCATTCATTAAAGGAAACAATTATTTTATATAGTATGCATAAGTATATTGGCACTATATAGTGTTATGCTAGATATAAGTATTGATATATACATGATTATATGTTTATAATATTAATGTTGTATACATATAAATGTATATATGCATATGTATGTATGTGTATATATGTATATATATATATATATATATATATATATATATATATATATATATATATATATATATATATATATATATATATATATATATGTGTGTGTATATATATGTATATATGTATGTGTATGAATATGTATGTATTTATGTATATATGTATGTGTATTTGTATCTGTATGTATGTATATATATATATGTATATATGTATATATATATATATGTATATGTATATATATATATTTGTATATATATATATATATATATATATATATATATATATATATATATATATATATATATATATATATATATATATATATATATATATATATATATATATATATATATATAAGTATATGTATATGTATATGTGTATATATATATGTATATATATTTGTATGTTTGTGTATGTTTTGCTTATGTATTTATATAGATAAGGCTACCGCATTGACATACAAAATAAACTGTACTGAAAGTAAAAAAAAGAAGAAAACAAGAATATACCCGCCACTAGAAATGACCCTTTTTAGCAGGTGTCTAACGAGCTTGGGGACTCCTCCTACTCAACACCTGAGTCAAGCCTAGGTAGTGTACCAACCGTGTTTCACACAATTGTACATAATTCCTTTTGTATATACTATGGTTGTATCTTCGCTCTTCCCTCGCACTAAAACGAACATGAAAATTCAAGTCTGGTTTTTCCTCTGTGATTTTGTCTGTCTTGTAAACTTGTCATGTCCTGTTGCCTTGAGGTTTTGTATATAAGGAGAGTGTTCCATAACAATATAACTCAGTCGTTTCCAATCTGCCTTTGATTTCACAACTCCTCTCTCGGCCCGTCACATTGGTGACCCCGGAAGTCGACTCGCTTCCACCGCCTTCCACCCCCACCCCCTCGCCCCTCCATCGTTGGTACTATGACGGACTCTACGGCAGTTGGCGCTACGGCCTCTCCATTCAAACTTTCATCGTTTGCCAGCGGAGAGGCGTTTGCTTGGTTTCAGCGCGCAGAAGTCCAGTTTCGTATCAGGGGCGTGACTCGCTCAAACACCAAAGCGGATTATGTTCTCGCGGCGATACCCGAGGACACCTTCCCAGAAATATCCGACTGGCTTTGTGAACAAGGAGACACCCCAATAGCGTATGGCGACCTCAAATCATACCTTCTGCAGCAGTACTCGCCGTCGCCAGCCGCCCGTATAGCAAAGCTTTTTCAGCTCTCGCAACAACCGTTGGGGGACCAAAGGGCTTCGCTTAACCTCAGGGAAATGACCAGTATCGCTCGCCTTCAACCTGCCGCAGACGGCTCTCCTTGTGAGGTGAACCTACTCCGTGCCCTTTGGATACGCCGTTTACCTGAACCTGTGCGCGCTGCCATACCCGATGTCGATAGTTTACCCATAAAGGACTTGATGACCAAAGCCGACGCCCTTATGGACAGCCACTTCAAGACCTCCATCAACGCCTCCACCCCTGACGAAGAGGATGCCTATTCAACGTCAACCCAAGCTGACATGAATGCCGTAGGACATACACGCCTACCCCGTGACGTGCCGAAGCGGCGACAAAGCTGCTCACCACCCACCAATCGCTCGCGCCCCAACGAACGACTTCTACAGCCACTTACTACCTCCCATCCACCGCAGTTTTGCTACTACCACTTCAGATTCGGGGCAACCGCGAAGAAATGTGCCAAAGATTGTCAGTGGCCAAAAAACGTGTAAGTAGGCCATCGCTTGTGGCGGTGGCCTCCCATGTTTCTAATCTTTTCTTTTTACAGGATGCAGGAACGGGCGTGCGATTTTTGGTAGACACGGGTGCTTGTCGTTCTCTTTTGCCAAGGAAACTCTTCAAGGCACAACGTAGTCTGTCTACATCTGCCGACGTCCGCTTGGTAGCTGCCAACGGATCTGCTATACCCACCTACGGTTACGAGAACCTCACATTATCGTTCGGAAACGATAAATTCAATTGGAAGTTTCTCGTTGCTGACGTCACAATGCCAATCCTCGGTGCGGATTTCCTCTCTCATTTCCACCTTCTGGTCGTTGTCGCCGACGATTGGTCAACGCAGACTCGTACTTGTCGACACCTCTTCAACCCGCCCCCTCTAACCTGGCTCTCCACATCAGCGCACCCACGGATGCCTACGCCCACCTCCTCACGTCGTACCCGGAAGTTTTCCATCCAGAACTTCGCCAAACGCCCACGGTTCCTGCCAAGCACGGTATTTATCACCATATCAAGACGACGGGAGCCATAGTCTTCGCAAAATTCAG
>NC_090760.1:26188125-26193125 GCF_036898095.1 Palaemon carinicauda
ACAGACTTCACAAAAACAAGAGGGAGAGAAATAAGATAGAATAGAGTGCTACTTCAACAAAGGAGAATTGTTTGGTAATCTCGGTGTTTTCATGTTTATGAGGACAGAGGAGAAATTGGAAGGAGTAGGCAGGTTATTCGGTATATGTCTAGGAAATGGAAAAATTAGTCGTAACCAGGGATCCAATGTAGTACTGCCTGGCTAGTCAGAGTAACCAATAACTCTTTAGCAATGGTATCTCAATGGGTGGTTGGTGCCAGAGCAGCCTGCTACACCATCTTCCCGGCTGTGTTCGAAGGTACTAGCGATTTGTCTACCCCATAAGGGTTTTGCACGTTATCTAATCGGATCTGACATTTCCGGGGTTAGCGTCAGCAAATTTATCTCAGCACTAGCAGGACTAAGAAAGTGTTGTCAAGGAATAAGTTCTCTTTCTGTCTTCTTGAAACGATCGGTGTAGCATACGCCTCTACACTGAGAGGGTCGATGTACCATCCAGGACTAGATCTCACGAAATCATGGGTATATGCCCCACCCTATCCAGCTAGCCTTCAACAGGAACCTTTCATTCCTCCAGGCATTGCAAGCTGAGGTTTGGAAATGCCAAACCACTTCCTTGGCCTTTTACCTGTGGATGTGTAACCATAAATCCCTTCACACCCATGTGCTTGGTTCTCTGGAGCTTCTCGAGTACTTGCATAGCCACCATAGGTTTTACACTGACAGGAAGAATTTTGTCTACGGTAACGTATAGATGTAAATCTGGAAATAAAGATAGAATGATGGTTTCCTCTCTTTATTTCTTTCTGGCACCGTTCTTGGGAATAAAGAAGAAAACATTAATCACTGGATCTAACTATATTCTGGTAGGTTAGACTTCCGAGCTCCATTATTTAATCTAAAGAAGTATTTCCCTCATCCTCCCTAACAGCCGGTAGGAGGGTAGAATTTATACCAACCCATTGATCCTCAAGCGCTAGATATATCATTCTGGACTAATATCTCCTTCAGTGAAAGTTTCTTCTCCGTTGACTACTTACAAATCATCTTAGAGAGGCCTATAAGTTTACTCACCCATCTGAGAGATTGATACAAGATTACTGGAGTCAAGATTGATGGACATTTCCAGGGAAGAAAAAAACAACCAGTTCGGTTCTAGGGGGAACTCCATCCCGGCAATCGGTGTCTCCCTATCTAAAGGATGAAAGGTATGTATATGTGAAGGAACAAGTAACAAAATTTTAAAAGTAATTTGTATTTCCTCGAGTCCTTTGAAGTTGAACTTGCCTCCTCAACCGCCCCTCAGATTCCTGAGTTAAAAGTTTAAGGTGAAGATCTCCCAATAGGTGGAGGGACGGGCCTTCTCACCCAAGCTCACCGCCTATTGTTAACTACCTCGTTAATCGATGGGAGCTTCTCGCCATTGCTCACCATTTCTTATTAACTACCTCGTTAACGATGAAACGGTGGTTTCAGCTCGCGCTTAAATCATCTTCCTACATAATGGATTCAGGTTTATAGTTAGGAAAAATACAAATTACATCTAAAAAATTTTATATTCCTCTTATCAGTGACAATTCTACACGTAAAGGACATAAATTAACAGTATATCTCGTCCACTTTGAAAAAGTACAAAATTTTAGATTTACGAAAAACTGTGTAAATTTTTCCTTCATTTTTTTTTTTTTTTTTTTTTACAATGGTATATGGGTGGTATGCGGAGGGTGATTTACCTTAACTGTCTGTTAGCCAGAGAAAAATGGTGAGTGACCTATGACAGCAGAGGCATGTAACGACTCTTCAAGTTTGAAGATCGTTCCTAAGTAACAGAGGCAAGTGACAGTGAAATACTCTAGTAAGATAATTCCCTAGAGACTTACAACACACACACATACATGTATATATATATATATATATATATATATATATATATATATATATATATATATATATATATATATATATATATATATACACACACACACACACACACACACACACACACACACATATATATATATATATATATATATATATATATATATATATATATATATATATATATATACACACACACATATATATATATATATATATATATATATATATATATATATATATATATATATATATATATGTGTGTGTGTATATATATATATCTATATATATATATATATATATATATATATATATATATATATATATATATATATATATATGTGTGTGTGTGTATATATATATATATATATATATATATATATATATATATATATATATATATATATATATATATATATGACCAGTGCCCAAGTCCCCTCTCCATTCAATCTAGGACCAAAGAGGGCCAAACAATGGATGCTGATGGCTCAGAAGGTAAACCTATCAGCTCCTGCAAACGCTCCATCCTTATCTTAAAAGGATGGTGAGGTTACGGACACTACGAGAAACTATCGAACTTGTGTGGGTCACGAACCCAAGTCCAGCTGCAGATCACCTGGCTTTTGACAGTCCAAAAAACACTTACGTTGCTAGTGATATACTGTTACATTGCAGATGATATCATTAAGCTTTATTTGGTTTGTTTGGGCGCATTAATGGGAAAATTACGGTTTAAATGCAAGTAATAACTTTCTCAACTTTCCTTTTATATGATAAATTTGTATTTATCTTATTTTCTAAACTTCCTTAGACCAATTAGCTATTCTTAACAAAAATCACCTACATTTCACCACAGAAGAACGATTACAATAATTTGACCCTAACTACGCCCTCTAACACCTAACCATAAATGTGAAATTAAGAAACTTCCTCCAGGCATTGGGAAAATGAAGTGTTATTGCTTTCATCAAACGCCACCAATTTAATCTCGCTAAAGGCCTTACTAAAAAGGCTAAATATAAGTAAACCCTTGTTAATGGTAATATTTAAGAATACAGAAGCTTAGAAGTAACCATGCTGTCCCTCTACGGAAAGCTGACAAATATACTGTCTTCGCCTTAATCGACACTGTGAATTACTAGCAAATAATCAATGATAACTCTTCTTGATGAAAGAATATCTATTTCACTTCTACGTCAATCACAAGTCTAATTTAACTATAGAATAAGTAAATTCTATGAAAAGTTACCCTGGCTCCCTGTCACAACTGCCTTATTTGAACATACTGTATTTACACATTACAAATGCCATGAAAGATTAGTTGCCAAACTAAAGTGCATATCTATCATCTAATTATACATCACCTAATTCCCCTTCCACCTTCCAACTGACACATCCCACAAATTACCCTCTTTAATCCCCTTCTATGTTATGGCAATATTTCACTGCAATAAGACCAATACATGAACTTATATTTGGTTTAAGGTGTATTATCTTGTTCTGTGAAAATGTGAAATAATGCCATTATCTATCTGATTCCCTAACCTCCAAATGGATCAGAGATTAAATGAATTATATCTGAAAAAAAATTCATAACCCTCGGCAGAGTGACCATAAAATCAGTTTTAAAATTAATGATAATTAAAACGATAATAATAAAAGCAACATTAATAATTATAACTGTTATTAATAATGCTACCAGTGATAACATTATGTAATATTTATTATGCGAAAATTATAGCAGCTGTTATAAAGTGTATATTTCTGTATTTACGATCGACTTGTAGCAATGGTTTTCAGTGGTGGAATAAGATATCTTTATTAAGAGTGGAAAGAATGAAGAATCCCTTAACAACTATAATTCTATTTAGTGAATCATGGGAAGAATATCAAAAGATGCTAGAAGATTTGAATAGAGAGAGAGCAGGACTGCAGGACTAAAATTAATTTCATTAAAAATTAGTTGATAAATGCATATACTTAGGGCAAACAGTAAGTGTTTCCTAAGGACATGAAACCGAATATTACGACTGTATTAGCCTCCTAGATGGTAGCAGATCAATCCCAAGTCTAGGACCGTGCGTTTAAGCTGTTTACTATGGAGACCACTGCTGTGTTTGGGCACTACAGTCGGGGTTTGGGTTTGCCCAACTGATGTTCTGGCGAGTATCTATTCTGATGAAACTAGAACCAAAACCAGACACCTTTAAATCAAGTGAAGGATAAACAATGGATAGAGAGTTTTTAGTGTACAAAATGATAATAAAAAGAAATAAAGTTACACATTCTCTACAAAAGAAAAGTATATAATCAGATGTTCCTACTCGAGTTAACTTATGTATTAGAAGCTTGGAACCCTACTGAAACCTTTAAATATAAGCTAGTTACAACTAGAAGAGCTATGGAAAGAGTAACGATGGCAATAACACCAAAAAGAAAAAGAAAAGAAAAAAAAAAACGTGCATACGAGATCAAACTACAGTATAAGATATTCTAGCAACAAGTAAGAAAAAAAAAAGAAAATCGATATAGGCTGGATTTAAATTTATAATAAGAATGATGATAATAAATGGACTTCAGGATTGACAGAATGGGTCCTTAGAGAGAGCATAAGTAGTAGGGGAAGAAAGGGAAGACGATACATTGATGAACTAAAAAATTTTCTGGTATAAACTTGCACAAAATGACAATAAACAGACGGGAGTGGAACACGTCTAATGCCTCTGTCCTGCAATTGACTAAATATAGCTGATTTAATATATATATATATATATATATATATATATATATATATATATATATATATATATATATATATATATATATATATATATATATATATATATATATATATATATATATATACACAAGTAAATATATTTATATATACACTATATATACATATATATAAAATATGTATATATATATACTGTATATATATATATATATATATATATATATATATATATATATATATATATATATATATATATATATATATATATATATGTATAAATTTTACATATATACATACATATACATATATATGTACATATACATACATATATGTATATATATATATATATATATATATATATATATATATATATATATATATATAT
>NC_090760.1:26198125-26200625 GCF_036898095.1 Palaemon carinicauda
CCCAATAGAATTTGTAGTAAAATGAATTTACCCCCATACTTGGAAGTACTCTGGTGGACAAACCAATTTACTTATAGAATTCATGGATAATAAATAAATAAGAAATGTATATTGGAAAAATGTTTAATTGTTAATTTCATCTATCATAGGAAATAAAAGTCTGTTTTTTGGCATGGAAATAGCACATCAGAAAAAAGTAGGAATCACATTTATAAACAAATAAAACACTTTTTTTAGCATTACATGACACACAAGCAAAACTACTGACCATCGTGTATTTCAAATTGAAATGGAAATTTTATTTAATCCACGATTATTGGGAAGAAAGTTTATCCTTTCTGGCATAAGAATGCCACACAAAGAAAAATAATGCCATTCTTTCTGGCATAAGAATACCACACAACGAAAAATAATTAAGAAAATATTGAAAACTTTAATATTTTAACGACAGATTGAAATCTTTAATATTTTCATATCAGCTACCTCAGGCTTTGAAAAAATGACACTGTTTTATCTTGGATAAAACAAACTCTAAATCACGGATTTTTAAAGTTACTGCTACTGGGATGCTGTCTTCAGGATTCAACCGGTTTATGTATTTTGTTTTTAGATTTACAAGGATAGAGAATCCTTGTTCTCAAAGGTAGGTTGTTGCGAAAGGTAGTAGCATTTTAGTTGCTTCCATATGCGCAGTTTTATAAGCCTTTGAAGATTTTGACATCCAAAAACTTGAGAGATCATCCTTGCTCTCAAATAACATTTTTGTTTCATTGCTGGAATGAAGTTCAATAAGCTCTTCTGCCAATCCTTCAGGCTGTTCAGGCAAATCAGCCAGCTCACTTTTGAAGAGATTTACAACCCAGCTGACAGTATGTGAATCAAGTTCTGGAAAATAGTCACAGAACCTATTTCTAAGTTTAGTCAGGTGGTGGTGGTGGTAGTGTATTACAGCCAACTCTTCATGTTGGCATGGGCCTTTCCCTTGGTTGGCCCGTAGTGGTCAGGTGCCTTGTGACTGACTCCTTTATGTCACTAAGACTGCAGTCTTGACAGTCTTCCAAATACTCTCCCAGTTTTGGAAAGGCAGCCAGTCTTATTGGCATTTATTTTATGGTTCCAATACTGAAGGTTTGATACACATGCTGAATTGTTTTCTCTTGCTAACAGGAGATTGACTTTCTTCCCTTGCAATTTCATGTTCAGTTCGTTTACATATTCAAAAATGTCAGCTATGTATGCAAGAAGAGCTAGCCAGGTTGGTTTTCTGAACTTTTCTGCAAGTGTGTGTTTTTATCAGTCAGAAACATTTCGAGTTCTATTTCAAGAGCCCACACTCTATTCAGGATATTTCCACCTGAAAGCCCCCTCACTTCAGTATGGAAAAGAAGGGTTGAATATTAAGCCTCCCCATCCTCACATAAATCACGAAACCTCCTCGTGTTTAGTGCATGCCCTTTTACAACATTGAAAATCTTAACCACATCATTTAAAACTGCCTCCACTTCTGGTCCAAATTCTTCACAACTAATGCCTGGCGATGTATCATACAATGGATGACTAGAATATCTGGATTCTGTTGTTTGGCCAAAGACACAAAACCATTGATGTGACCAAGCAGGGCAGGAGCTCCATCAACTGATACTGCAATACAATCTTCCTACTTCAGATCAACACTTGGTTTATTGAAGCATGCATCAACCTTATTGAACACATCAATACCACGAGTTCTCAACTCAATAGGAGAGCACAACAACATTTCTTCTTCGATTTCATCAGAGCCCCTACATCGAATGTATACCATCAATTGTGAATTGCTACTTACATCTGTAGTCTCATCAAGTTGATTGGCAAACTCTTTACTTTTTCCTTTTTTTTACTGAAGAAATCACTTGTTCCCTCAGATTTTCTGCTAAGATGGAAATTCTTTCTTTAATAACTCTAGCATACAAACATACTGTATTCAGTTGTTTAGCTACTTTCTGCCCACACATTATTTCCGCCATTTTTACAGCCGCAAGCTTGATTAAGTCTTCACCAATAGTATGTGGTTTCTTGTTTCGAGCAACCAATCATCCCACTTCAAAACTAGCTATTGCAGCTGAACGTTGGTCAAACATTGCACTCTTGTTACTTTCCAGTCTCTGTCTTTTGACTGCTTTATTCCAGATTCTCAAATATTCCCGTGGTTTGGAAGACAGATGTGAATGAACCTTGTCCAAGTGTTTCTTCAGTTGATTCTTTTTGAAAGACTTGGCAGTCAGTACTTTCATACAAACTACACATTGAGGCTTCATTTGTCCTTTGTCCTCTATTTCTATGAAGCCATAATTAAGGAACTCTGCCTGATATGTCCTTTACCTTGCTGATGCCATCTGAAAATGAAAACAAATCAGCAATTACACGTACGATGCAACATTAACTTATTCACCACACTAAACGTTACCTATAATCACTGTCAGTCAACAGACTTCCTCCACCAACGTGAACTGCTAGTGAAAAT
>NC_090760.1:26207792-26212792 GCF_036898095.1 Palaemon carinicauda
GGTGTCATCCTATTTGGTACTCAATTTTTTTTTAATAAAAATAAAACGAGGCCAAAGAAGTAAGGCGTTGGTCGGAAGAAGCAGGAATAAATTATGCAGCAATAAGGCCTTAACATTAAACACTAGTTACCATTACTTTTTAGATGCATTACTGGTAACCGGGAAACTAATGACCCAGATAAAATGTGAACCCTGAAGTTAAAAAATTTAATGATTTACAAATGCGATCATGTACTATCCTACTTTTCAAAAAAAAAATCGTTCTGAAGCTCTAAACACTAAGTTTAAAACTATTCCTTTTATAGAACACATCAACAAGTATTTTGTTTTCCAATTTACAATAGAGACGAATATTGCTGGAGAAAAGAAAATAATGACTTTGGAATTATGGACAGAGTTTCGGAAAGCAGGTAGGCTGCAATAAAAATGTCTGGAAAAGAGTTTTAGGGTCCAACGTTAAGAAATATAGTGCATGGGATTGAAAGGACAATTTGAGTTCAAATTATGATCTATTTTTAAGAAATGGCAGCCAGAAATAGTGTCTACATTTTTAAAACAAAATAAGGTACTAGAAGAAATGTTGAAGGATGAAGGAAAAGTGGAATTGTTAAAGGAATCATAAATTATATGAAAAGAAAAATTAGAAAATGGAAAAATAGGTTCCGTTAAGAGAAAACCTCTAAATAAACTCGACATAACATGTTGTTAAAGAAAGGGGAAGATTGTTTTTGAACTTGCTGTCTTAGTATCGATTGTTTTCATGTATACACACACGCACACACACACACACACACACACACACACACACATATATATATATATATATATATATATATATATATATATATCCACACTGTGTATATATATACAGTGTATATATATATATATATATATATATATATATATAAACACTGTATATATATTTATATATATATATATAAATTATGTATATGTATATATATATATATATATATATATATATATATATATATATATATATATATATATATATACATATATATATATATATATATATATATATATATATATATATATATACAGTCTATATATATATATATATATATATATATATATACATATATATATATACATATAAATTATATATATATATATATATATATATATATATATATATATATATATATATATATATATATATATATATATATATATACATATAAATACACACGCACACACACACACACACATATATATATATATATATATATATATATATGCATATAAAATATATATATATATATATATATATATATATATATATATATATATATATATGTGTGTGTGTGTGTATATATACAGTATATATACATATATATGTATATATATATATATATATATATATATATATATATATATATATATATATATATATATATATATATATACAGTATAAATATATACACACACAAATGGGCTGTATAGATATATAGATAAATATATATATATATATATATATATATATATATATATATATATATATATATATATATATATATATTTTCCTTCTTCGGCTTATTCCCATTTCCCTTTGGCGTAGGCGTTTCAAATGAGCCTTTTCCATCTATTTCTGTCTTGCACCTCTACTTTACCCAATTCCATTCTCTCTCAAGGCCTCCCGTACACAGTCCCTCCATCTCCTTTTTCGTCTTCCCCTTTTTCTTCTTCCTTGAACTTCAACTTTCATGGTATGCATCCGCGCATGATCCTCCTCAATCAGTAGATGTCCATACTTTCTAAATCTTACTTCTTGCACTTTCTTTGATATTTCCAAAACCTTTGTCGATCCGCTGATGTAATCATTCCTAATTCGGTTCCTCTTTTTCACTCCAGACATCCAAATAAGCATTCTCATATTTTGTTACATCCATAAACTTTTTTTCATCAGATTTCCTTAGGCTTGCCTTCTCTCTATCATATAGCATTCCTGTTCTTACGACAGTCTTGTGGAATTTTCATTTAAGTCTTAGTGGCACTCTCTTGTCACAAAGAACTTCAGAGAAAGCTCTCCAGATGTTCCAATCTGCCTGTATACAGTGTTTTACGTCTTCTTTCATGCTACCACTAACACTGATTATGGATCCCAGGTACTTAAACTTGTCTAATGTTTTTATTTGTTCTCCACCCAACCTAATACTCTCTCTACTTTAGCCCTCATTGGTGATACACATATATTCTATCTTGGACCTACTAATTCTCATTCCTCTGTCCTCCAGTCCTCTAGCTCAATTTCCAGGTCTTCCCTTCTCTCAGGACACAAAACATTATTATCTGCATACAGTATGTTCCATGGCAAAATATCTATTACTATATTGAAAATAAATGGGCTAAGTACTTATCCCTGAGGCCATTCCATTCTGACCTCAAATCCTTACGTCACTCCAGCAGTGCTTCTCAGTCTGATATACACCTCCTGATACATCTCTTGGAACAGCCGAACGTACTTTTCTGGGAACATCTTCTTCCTCAGACACCTCCATACTTCTTCCCTCAGGACTCAGTCATAAGCCTTTCAAGGTGTATGAACACCGAATGTAAATCCCTTTGTTTTTCCCTGAACATTTCTGACAGTTAACTCAGAAAAAAATATACCATCTGTGGTTCCACTTCCTTTCATAAATTCCATTTGCTCTTTTCCTATTTCAGCCTCTTCTCTTATTCTGCCATCCATTATCCTTTCCAATATCTTCATGATGTGGGACACCAGTTTGATGTCTCTGTAGCTACCATATTCTTCAACATCCCCTTTGCCTTTGGAAAATGAGATAAATATACTCTCTTGCCACTCTTCTGGTATCTTTTCTTGTTTGAGTATCTTTATCATTAGATCGTATAAGATATTCATCCCCTCATATCATAATGGGTTTCTTGCTTCCACAGGAATTAAGTCTGGTCCTGTTGCCTTACCTTTCTTCATCCTTTTCAGCACTTCTACTACCTTTTTGCATATAAAACCACATTACAATGCCCATGTTCGGCTGTCCGTCATATCTTACTAGTCTTGCATTTTCTTTATTTAAGAGCTGTTCAAAATACTCTTCCAATCGCATTAAAATATCTTCTTTTTTAATGTATATATAGATGTACTTATTTGGGGAAGCAAGAGGCCTATCATCATTGGAAGAAAACAGATCTGAATTGACTTGGAATAACTATACTCAACTTAGAACTTTTGCTCAGAGAGTTTATGCTTCAACTGAAAATGAATACAATTTAACCCTTTATAGTATATCACCGGAACATAAATAGTAGACTTCCCTTAAATCTATACTCTTTGGTGTAGATGCAACAGTTCCTTCTTTACTTAAACCAGATGGCTCTGTCACTCACTGTCCAAAGGAAAAGGCAACCGTTTTAGCTGATGTGTTTGACAATAAGCAGAGTAATGAGAAAATTAATTTTCCTCATCCCTGTTTTACTGAGGCTAAACTAACTAGTCCAGCTTTTTTATTTTGTGAAATTAAAGCTCTTTAGATGGGCCTCCATGCTTATGGAGGTGTAGACCCCAATTGTATTTCTACTTTATTTTTAATAGAGACTGCAGATTTCTTTGCTCCCAATTTATCTGATATTTTGTGCAAGTTAGCAAGAAGTGGAGCTTTTAGAATTTGTTCTAGAATTAGTAATGTTATTCCACTATGTAAATATATTTTTGGTAGCTCAAGTTCAACTGATTACCGCCCATTTTCCATAAATCGCATATTATCTAAAGTTTTTCAACGTCTTTTGGTAAAATGTCTTAATAGGGTTGCTGAAGGTAATCATCTGTTCCCTAGTTTACAATTTGGTTTTCGTAAAGGCCTTGGAGTATGTGGTGCCCTTACAATCTCCAATGCTGTAAAGTAATCCTTTGATTATGGCCAGGAAGTTTGTATGAGTGGCCTTGATTTTAGTGCTGCCTTTGACTGTGTTAATCGTGAGGCCTTTGTTTTCAACTTAGAACAGTTGAGAGTTGATAGATCGTTTCTTGGCATCTTTATTCAATTTTTAAGTAATAGATTGCAAAGAGTTGTTCTTGATGGGCACTATAGTGAGTATAGGAATATGATATCTGGTGTTCCTCAGGGTAGTGTTCTTGGCTCATTACTTTTGATACTATATACACATGACATACGGAGTGACCCAGAAAACAAGCTTGTTGCATATGCAGATGATGCTACACTCTTTGCATCAATTCCATCTCCTGAATGTAGATCTGGAGTTGCTGAATCCCTTGATAGAGATTTAGCTAAAATTAGTGTGAGGTGCAAATTATGGGGCATGAAGCTGAATCCTAACAAAACTCAAAGTAAGTAGGTCAAGGATAGTGGCTCCTCAGCATCGATAATGTTTTTTTTTTAACTCTGTATGACTTTTAACATTTTAGATGAGATTATCGACATCACATTTACTTTTGAGAAAGGCATTAGGTCTTTTTCTTCTTCCATTGCACAAAGAAGGCTTATCGAGAAAGTCTTTTAAGATTTTCGGTGATTAATCTATTCTGGAAAAGTTTTTTAATTCTTTCATTCTACCTTTTTTTGAGTAATGTTCTCCTGTCTGGTCTTCAGCTGCTGATCTTCTTCTTAATTTATTGGACAGAAGGGGTATTAAATTTCTTATCCCAGATTTTGATATTATTCTCTGGCACCGTCGCTCAGTTAGTTTCTTATTCTTTTTGTTTAAGATTTTTCATAATTCTGATCATCCTTTACATGCAGATCTTTCCGGACAGTTCCATCCAGTTCGTAATGCTATACATGCAGTTAATCCTAATATTCAGGACTTCTCCATTATGAGGCTCGATACTACACAGTATTCTAGAAGTTTTATTCCAGCTATGACCAAGTTGTGGAATGATCTTAATCGGGTAGTTGAATCAGTACAACTTCAAAAGTTCAGACTTGCAGCAAATGTTTTTATGTTGAACAGTCGGACATGAGCCTTTTTATAATTTAGTTTATATATGTTTTGCTGTTGTT
>NC_090760.1:26222792-26225292 GCF_036898095.1 Palaemon carinicauda
ATCCCTACACAGACAGAGAAAGCTATCATTCCTCAGGAAAATGTACAAGGGTAACACTCATGATTATGAAGCCTATTGTCATAGGCTAATTTCTTACATTTCAGGGAACGTTTGTTTTGCGGCTGCAAAATGATCCAGTGCCAGAAATCTGAATCTAGGCTAACCATGGGTTCCGTTATTAATATATATATATATATATATATATATATATATATATATATATATATATATATATATATATATATATATATATATATATATATATATATATATATATATATATATGTATATTTATATTTATACATATACATACATATATACATATATATGCGTAAAAATCACAGGAAAACGTGATGCTCAGATGCAGAAAAACCACAGGGAAAATGAAAATACGGAATATACACTTAAGTCCTGACTAGTTTCGTGTTACTTCCTCAGAGGACTGATTTATTGAGGGAGGTTTCTTACAATTTATAGGGAAAGCAAAAGTACGAACATACATATAGAGATTTAGAGAACAATGACACTCCCTTACCCGCTACCTGGGCTTGACTCAGGTGTTAAGTAGGAGGAGTCCGCAAGCTCGTTAGACACCTGCTAAAAAGGGTCATTTCTAGTGGTGAGGAAGTAACACGAAACTAGTCAGGACTTAAGTGTATATTCCGTATTTTCATTTTCCCTGTGCTTTTTCTGCATACATATATATGTATATATATACATTTATATATATATGTATGTATATATATATATATATATATATATATATATATATATATATATATATATATATATATATATATATATATATATGTACATATATATATATATATATATATATATATATATATATATATATATATATATATATATATATACAGTATATGTATATATATGTATATATATATATATATATATATATATATATATATATATATATATATATATATATATATATATATATATATGTGTATATATACAGTATATGTATATATATATATATACTGTACATATAGATATAGATATATATATATATATACACACACACACACACATATATATATATATATATATATATATATATATATATATATATACATATATATATGTATGTATATATATATATATATATATATATATATATATATATATATATATATATATATATATATATATATATATGTGTGTGTGTATATATATACACTTATATATATACATATATACGCACACACACATATATATATATGTATATATGTATATATATATGTATATATATATATATATACATATAGAAAAACCCATATGTATTAATACATCAAAGTCTGGATTCTCTTAACGACCTCGGGATCAGAACACCAGGTGAAATCTCTCAAAGACTATAGTATCTGACCATCCAGGTTTTGAACCCTGGTCCAGAATACTTGTATGTCATTGACCATACCATTCAGCCACGAAAAAAGATAAAAAGCCAATAAAAATTCTTTGGTACATATACCTGTCAAATTCAGGTTTTCTGTACTTAGAACTGAAATCAACCCATCATCACTATTGTTGCTAATTGGAAGGTTTGGGACTTGGCATTCTATTCGATTAATGATAAATTTTGTATATAAACGAGTTTTTCATATTTCAAATAAGCCATATATATACCAAAACATTAAAGTCTGAATTCTCTTAACAACCACGGGATCATAGCCCCAGGTGAAATACCTCAAAGACTATAGTATCTGACCGGCAAGGTTTTGAACCCTGGTCCAGGATACTTGTATACCATTGACCATACCACTCAGCCACGAAGAAAGATAAAAAGTCACACACAATTCTTCTGTACATATACCTGTCTAATTCAGGTTTTCTGTACTCAGACCTAAAATTAACCCATCTCCACCATCGTAGCTAATTGTTAGGTTTGTGACTTGGCATTCGATTAATGATAAATTTTTCACATTTAAACAGGTTTTTCATATTTCAAATAAGCCATATATATTAATACATTTAAGTGTTGATTCTCTTAATGATTTCAGGATCAGAGCCCCAATCGAAATCACTCAAAGACAATAGCATCTGACCGGCGGGGTTTCAAACCCTAGTCCAGGATACTTGTATGCCATTGACCATACCACTCAGCTACAAAGAAAAATAAAAAGGCAATGGAAATTCTTCAGTACATATACCTATCAAATTCAGGTTTTCTGTACTTAGAATTGAAATCAACCTATCTTCACCATCGTAGCTACTTGGTATGTTTGGGACTTGGCATTCGATTAATGATAAATTTTGCATATTCAAACGAGTTTTTCATATTTCAAATGAGCCATATATATTAATACATTAAAGTCTGGATTCTCTTAACGACCTGGTGATCAGAGCCCCTAGCAAAATTACTCAAAGACTATAGTATCTGAGCGGCCGGGTTTCGAACCCGGGTCTAGGATACTTGTAAGCCATTGACCATACCACTCAGCCATGTAGAAAGATAAAAAGTCAATGATAATTCTTCTGT
>NC_090760.1:26230292-26252792 GCF_036898095.1 Palaemon carinicauda
TAAGCCATATATATTTTTGATACATTAATGTCTGGATTCTCTTAACGACCTCGGGATCAGAGCCCCAGGCCAAGTGGCTTAGTCACTGTCTATACAGGCTTGCCGACCAGGGTTCGATTCCCGGCCGGAGCCAAGCTCTTGTCTTTGTGTGATTTCGCCTGGGGCTCTGATCCCGAGGTCGTTAAGAGAATCCAGACATTAATGTATCAAAAATATATATGGCTTATTTGAATATGAAAAACACGTAAAAATGTGCAAAATTTATCATATATATATATATATATATATATATATATATATATATATATATATATATATATATATATATATATATAAACCTGATGAATTTGTGAAAATTGGCAAAAAAAGGTGACCTGATTAATTGCAATATTTAGTCATGAAAATATTTATTATGCCCATTCTAAAGAGACTAGAGAGAACGATTTATGAAAAGCTGAGAAATTAACAAGCAGGGTTTAGAAAACGTAAGAGTTGTACTGACTAAGATTTCATTTTGAGACATGTAGTAGAACATTGTGTAGAATATAGAAATCCAGGGGACTAGGGAAAACCTTTTTATATTGTGCACCGGTCAATTTTGTGGAGAGTCCGGTGTTAAATATTTAAATTCGTTTAATTCGGTTCATGAGCATATCCAGTGCAAAACTTTTGTTAGCGGAGTCCTATCAAAGGAATTTCCAGTGAACAATTGGGTATTCAAAGAAAATGCGTTGTCACCTATGTTGCTTATCCTACTCAACGATTTTGTAACGCATAGAACAATTGGGAATGGTGGAGAAGAAAATTAGCTGACCTAGAGTATGTTGATGATGGTGTCCTTTTCAGCAGAACACCACTGGATTTGCAATGCTTGCTTAACAGAATGTATGAAATATCGAAGGAGGTTAGGATTAAGTTAACAGAAGAAAGACTGAGATGATGAGAATGGAATATGCATTAGAAAGGGAAATATCATTTGAAGAAGAAAGGATTAATGTGTAATCATTTAGATATTTAGTAACTATGATTTCTAATAAAGGTTCTGAAAAATAACCAAATCAGACAATAGGTAGCCTAGGTCAAGTAAAATTTGGAAATCAAATCACTCGAAATTACATATAAAAATTTGGCTATACTTCAGTTTAGCAGGATTCGTGTTACTGTATTGACACGAGTCATGCTATGACAATGTAAAAATATCCGACAGTTTTTATAGATTTGAGAACAAATCCCTCGGAAGAATATTGGAAGTTAAAAGGCAGGACAGGATTATAAATGAAACTATAAGAGACATCACTCGAGTGTCGTATGTGGATGATATCCCGGTGCGGGTAGATGGAGACTGTTTGTGCATGCTCTTCGCACTCCCCAAGAGAGATTAGTTCACCAAACTATCAACTGGACTCCACAAGGAACCAGAAGAGTTGGAAGACACAGGCCTACATGGGTGAGGACTTAGAAACGTGAAGGTGAAGATGACGAATGAAGAAGTATTGATTTAAGAAATGAAGAAGACGGATACCGAAATCAGAATGAGGCCCTTTTTGTCAATAGGCTTTTGAGGATATATACCTTTTATATATATGTATGTATATATATATATATATATATATATATATATATATATATATATATATATAAATATATATATATATATATATATATATATGTATATATGAAATATATATATATATATATATATATATATATATATATATATATATATATATATATATATATATATATATATATATATGTATATATATATATATATATATATATATATATATATATATATATATATATATATATATATATATTTATTTATATATATATATATATATATATATATATATATATATATATATATATATATATATATATATATATATATATATATATATATATATATATATATATATATATATATATACATATACATCATCATGGTCAATGACATATAAAACAAGTAACCAACTAAAGTCCAGAACATTTTAATACCCTCATCTTACCTATTATAGCAACTTGTGATGAAAATATCTTAAACTATAGAGGCTTCTTACAATTGTGGGAAATATGAGTCAATAGTTCCTCAAACCCACTCATCAAGAATTTAATCTGTGGATTTTTCGTAGTATTAGTTTTGAATAAAGCAGAAGCTGTGCGGACTTCATACTAGATTCGTTATTTACGTCATCGTTGTAGAAACAATAGTAAGCTTTGTTCAGGTATTCTTTTCTGTTTTGTGTACACAAAAAGAAACAATGCTCTATGTAGTAAGTAATACAAAGCGGTTTTAATCTTTGGTGTTTGTTTTTAAGATGACTTATTAAGGTTTATTTTGTTATTCAATTGAAAATTTCATTTACAATGATAAATAATTCATAATATCAAGGCTTATAAGTTATTAGAAGAAAAACTTCAATTACATCCACTCAAACTCTCCTGGAAAATTTAGGATAGCCAATACTTAGCTCTTTAAAGGAGTAAGGGGTTCACTACTATATTGGAAATTGAAATTATTACACAATTTAATGCTACTACATCCAGATCAGAAAACTGCTGAGATTACTCAATATCAGCTTTGTCATTACCGATGTAACCTTAGTGATCCAGAACTACATATAAAACGGGATATTACATCCCAACTTAAAGTGCTGAGCAAGTTAAAATTAAATACAGTAATACAAGAGCATAAGGAAGAGTGGCTCTGCCTGGGTTCAGATGTTCTAAACCTTTGCTAGGGGTCTCACTCTAGGTACTCTAGTCGTGCTACTATAGTCTGTCCAGAATGTCATGAAACATAGAGTAGGTTTCCGACGTTGCCGCTTTGCGCCAATTTCATTCATTAAATCTCACTTAAGGCGAAAAAACAGTGTAGATTTGGCATACACTTCGCCACATCTCTCTCTGTCTCAGGTCAGCAAGGTTAAGTAGCTTATCACTTTGGTTCTGATACCCAAGCGTGACGGTTTAAGATGGAAGGCTCCCCACGACAGCAATTAAGTGTTCAGACACGAGAAGTCATATTCAATGTCCGCGAGTACTTCAAGAGGGAGAAAGAAAACAAAACTGTTATGCATGGCTTTGACAAGGCAGTACAACGTACAATGGATGCAACTAAGCAGTGCAGAAGTACGATATATCGCATTTGTAAGGAAGGAAAAGACAGCTTAGAAGAAAATGAAGCTCCCGTTTTTAACGTAAAGTAAAGGAAAAGACCACCAACTGTAACCAACATCGATGGATTTGATCAGTGCGGTTTACGAAGGACAGATCTCGGTTATTATGTCAGAAAGGAAATTCCAACGCTGGATAGCATTCTACTTGAAGTCAAAGAAAATATTGGATTTAGTGGATGCAGAGAATCTTTACGTAAGATACTTAAAGAAATTGGATTTAAATACGGAAGAGAGAGAGAGAGAGAGAGAGAGAGAGAGAGAGAGAGAGAGAGAGAGAGAGAGAGAGAGAGAGAGAGAGAGAGAGAGAATGACGATGCCAGGCTACAGATATCTTCAAGAACCTGACTACACATTTGATAATGTTCAAATACAAACTGATTCAATCAGAATTAAAATTATATAAAGAATAAAAGTTAAAGCTTTATGAGTAATAAAGCTCGAAAACATTTAGTACATTAAGATTCCAGTATTGTACTGAACTAGATTGATCGTAGGGTACAGAACGTTAAATTTTTATTTTCCACAGAGATGGATCTCTTCAAAGTTGTAGAAATACTGTGATATGTATTAAAGGACATTTACTTGTCTCCCGTACTTTATATGGTGACCGAACTCTCCCTAAAAAAATTTTTTTTAGATGAATGTTTTTAAAATAAACAAAGCAATCAACTTTATGAGCTGTTTTCGAAACACAAGGTCAACTTAATCCACAACAACCATTCAGCTTTTGTGAGACTGGAAAGATCCAGATTATGGGATTAAAAAGGAAATTTTACGACCGTATTAAAGGACCCGGAATGGAAGGATGCTGGGATTAGCTTGAGTCAGATTAAAAGTCTTGAGGAAGTTTAGCATCGCCGCAAACCAGAATATAACTCTTCAGGAATCCAGCAATTGAAGGTCCAGAAACAATATTTTGTTGATAATACATTTCCCACTGACGGCGAACTAGCTAAAATTACTACGCCCCTTTGGTCGATGTACTGACATCCACCGCAACTGTCTCCATAAGTGTTGGACATAGGAGGTTACCTGGCCACTCAAAACGTGCAGAATGGCCATATCATTGGGGGAAAAGTAGTATACTTTCTTATAAAAAAGTCAATGTTTTTAAGACAATTGCCAAAAAGCATTACACATTTTAACTGTATCCTACAATGAACTGTGATAGATGTTAATTTATTTTTTGTTTTCTATTTTCTAATGACATGTTATTTTACTTTTGATCCTGCTGGATTTCATTAGAATATTGAACATGAACCTGTATTGCTGTAAAGGTCAGCAGCGAAGGTGTTTATGCTGCGACTGCCAGAGGGGGTCACTTAAAGAGTTTTTAGAGCAAATGGTCATTCTTTTGTCAGGGTATAAATGCCCAGAGGAATATTGACTTATTCCTATCAAATTATTCATAGATGCACAAATCAAAGTCAGAAAGAGTTATGGTCAAATAAGTTTCTGGCAATCACTGCATTGTTGTTGAATGAAAGGTTGACTTTTTCTTATCAAATTATTGACAGATGTACAAGTCAAAGTCACAAAGAGTTATGGTAAATTAAGTTTCATGTAATCACTGCAGTGTTGTTGAACGAAATCCGTTCTCTCAATAAAGGGTAGTCTTTTCTTCTTTGGTATGAAAATGTTTCTGACTTCATAGCCACAAGTAAATTTCCGTCTTTAGTATGGAAGACGGCATGCATTTTCGGAGGTGGTATTTTCTGTCCCAGTTTCGACAATATGAAGTAGTAAGGTCCGGCCATGGATGCGTCCATTAGCCAAGACAAACAAAAACAGTCCTGTCTGGAATGAGTGAACACGATTGGGTAGAACTACCAAGAGAGGTTGGTGTTAGTTTTTGGAAATGCAGCTGTAAAAGGAATGGTAATGCAATCATGAATGGGAAAAACATGGAAGCAGATGTTCTTAATCCTTTACTCGAGAGGACTGTATGAGTTCTTACTAACCGACTATGGTCAAGGGTTAGATAGAAATGTATAAGAGATAAACAGTGCTAAAGTATTTGGTTTTTGAAAAGGTAGGGATTTCATATAAGCAATAGCGGTCGGTCTTGAGAAGGCAAGCAGCTTATCAACATATTTCTTTTTTTAAGTAGGTTTAATGGTATATGCCGGAGGCTAAGCACTCAGGCAAGCACAAGGGGTAGTCATTTTATGAGACGATAGGCCGCATTCTAAGACGTGTCAATCTCCATTGGAATTTAAGATTTGTCATCTCTCAAGAAAGAACCTGATATGAGCGTGGGGGGGTCAGTTAATTTGACAGTTAGCAATATGAATACTAATATCATAGTGCAACATGCTTAAAGAGAGAGGGGATTCAAAATTATTCATTTTGATACCAAACACGGATATAAAGGGTTTAAGATCATAGACATTCATTTTGCTTTAAACCGAATGATATAATGATTAAGAATATAATTTTGTTAGTAACATAATTATTCTAATATTAATTCATTCAATAGTTATTTTGTGAGTTCATATTTCTATAATTTGTTTAGAGTCTGTAAGATTTTGAACAAATTTCATGTTTTTTCCCTTTGGTTCAATTTAGACTCATAATAGCATTAGTAAAATAAGATAAAGAGTAGAAAAATGGTTCAGTTAAAATCAGTGATCGTTTAACTCATCCTATGAATTTATTCACAAAATTTACATAACTTTAAAAGAACAGCTCAACAAAATGTGCAAAGGTACCTTATAAAAATGTAACTAGTTTATATTGTAGACTATAGTCTGTCTAGAATGTCATGAAACATCGAGTAGGTTTGCGGCGATGCCAAACTTCCTCAAGACTTTTAATCTGACTCAAGCTAATCCCAGCATCCTTCCATTCCGGGTCCTTTAATACGGTCGTAAAATTTCCTTTTTAATCCCATAATCTGGATCTTTCCAGTCACACAAAAGCTGAATGGTTGTTGTGGATTAAGTTGACCTTGTGTTTCGAAAACAGATCATAAAGTTGATTGCTTTGTTTATTTTAAAAACATCCATGTAAAAAAAATTTTAGGGAGAGTTCGAGTGCCATATAAAGTACGGGAGACAAGTAAATGTCCTTTAATACATATCACAGTATTTCTACAACTTTGAAGAGATCCATCTCAGATGAAAATAAAAATTTAACGTTTTGTACCCTACGATCAGTCTAGTTCAGTACAATACTGGAATCTTAATGTACTAAATGTTTTTGAGCTTTATTACTCATAAAACTTTAACTTTTATTCTTTATATAATTTGAATTCTGATTGAATCAGTTTATATTTAAACATTATCAAATGTGTAGTCAGGTTCTTGAAGATATCTGTAGCCTGGCATCTCTCTCTCTCTCTCCCTCTCTCTCTCTCTCTCTCTCTCTCTCTCTCTCTCTCTCTCTCTCTCTCACCATATTTGTTGTAGAATTGATGAATGAGCCAAACATCAAATATTTCATGAAATAATACTTTTCTCCATTAAAACAATTTCTTGGATTTTAGGATAATGAAACGATAAAATTAATAGATATTCACTGTTTTAGAATAAAAATAAAATTGTCTTGGTTAACAGGAAGTAAATTCTCATATGAGGATGAAACCTCTAACATAGAAACAAGGAGTAAAACAAATGTGTGCAGTGAAATCAATAAAGATTTTTCCCATAAAATAAATTGTTTACAAAAATATGTGTTGTTTACCGTCACAGGATAAAACTAAACAACAAAATAAAACAGAAGTTTTCATTAAAACAAATCAAGATAATCCTCCAGTGTTTTTCAGCATTAATGGGTTCTATACTATTCTTCATCAGATGAAGTTACTTTTATGACAAATGAATCAACAAACTGATTCACAGCAACATCATTCTCTGTGTCTTTTATAATGACGTCTTCAACATGATTAACGGCATTTTTCCAATTTTCTGCTGTCACGCATGGCAGTGCCACTTGCAGCAAAGATGTTAGATCTGCCATTTTAAATGTATTCCTTTTGGCTACATAGTCTTTAACCTGCGCCCAAATGAGTTCAATTGCACTATAATGGCAGTGATAAGGTGGCAGCCTTACGACCCTGTGACCTTTTCCCAAAGCTATTTTGTCGATTACATATTTTGGAGCATTTCCATGTTTCACTGCTTTAACCATTTCAAGCAATTCACACTTCGTCAGATATTCTGGGGGATTTTCACCTTTATTTCTTAACCAGTCTTGGATCGCTCCCTTTGTGCTTGCCATGGTAGGAGGTTTGTAACTTTGCACTGAATGGTATGATGCGTTGTCCATAATTATAACGGACTGTTATGGTATATTGGGTAGGAGCTGCTCTCGAAACCATTTTTCGAATACAATGTGATTCATTTGGTGGTGATAGTCACCGTCGTTCTTTGCTTGGAATACCAACTGTGCATTTGGCACGAATCCTTGCTCAGATCCAGCATGCAAAATGACAATTCTACTCCCTTTCCCTCTTGGTGGGTTTATTCCATTGGCTCCTGTCGAACTTTCATCCATCCAACACTTGGTGACTGTATAATTCTGATTAATCCAGGTTTCATCCAGAAATATAACAGACTTTTTTCCTGTAGCCCTAATATTTTTCATTTCACGTAGGAACTTGGTCCTGGCACTTGCAATATCACTTCTCTCCAGTAGAAATTTCCGCCCGTTAACTCTTCCGTATTTAAATCCAATTTCTTTAAGAATTTTACGTAAAGATTTTCTGCATCCACTAAATCCAATATTTTCTTTGACTTCAAGTAGAATGCTATCCAGCGTTGGAATATCCTTTCTGACATAATATCCGAGAACTGTCCTTCGTAAAACGCGCTGATCAAATCCATCGATGTTGGTTACAGTTGGTGGTCTTTTCCTTTTCTTTATGTTAAAAACGGGAGCTTCATTTTCTTCTAAGCTGTCTTTTCCTTCCTTACAAATGCGATATATCGTACTTCTGCACTGCTTAGTTGCATCTATTGTACGTTGTACTGCCTTGTCAAAGCCGTGCATAACAGTTTTGTCTTCTTTCTCCCTTTTGAAGTACTCGTGGACATTGAATATGACTTCTCGCGTCTGAGCACTTAATTGCTGTCATGGGGAGCGTTCCATCTTAAACCGTCACGCTTGGGTATCAGAACCGAAGTGATAAGCTACTTAACCTTCCTGACCTGAGACAGGGAGAGATGTGGCAAGGTGTATGCCAAATCTACACTGTTTTTTCGCCTTAAGTGAGATTTAATGAATGAAATTGACGCAAAGCGGCAACGTCGGAAACCTACTCTATGTTTCATGACATTCTGGACAGACTATAGTGCAGTTTTAGATGCAAAGTAAACATGGCTATTCCGTAAGCAAAGGGTTAGTCAAAAGCATTAACGTAAATTAAAAACTGGATCAACCAATTGATATAAAGACTTCTGCATGCTTGCTCGAGTGTTCATATCCAGATAAAATATACATATACCTATATAAAAGACACCTAAATATTCGTTCAGCTAATGGGGGAAGTGTGGCCACACAGACAGAAAGGTACGGTACAGGGTCACAGTTGAATCCCTTGGAACACCAATGGTGGGTTTTTTTATATTCAGTTACTGTCCATTTAAGCCCCCTTCTTGGTTACCCTTTCTGATCACCCTTAGTTGGGAGGCTTTTCTTGTGAGAACTTTTAATACCATTCCGATCCTTTAGTGGCTCTTTATTCTGAAGAATACATGACGGCTCTAGATGCTGCTGCTAAAACATATCCCAAGACAACTGCAAACACCTCATCTTAACAAGATACCGAGGAAAATGTAACCTTAGGTACACCCATAAACTTAATTGCATGAAAGAGACCTGTTAGCTCCTCTCACAATGGTGACTGAAAGTGAAAAGAGTTGTTTGAAACAGTCTTTAACACCTGGGGTGCATAATTCTGACAGGTGTGAAAGAAAACATGTGCTGCAAATCTGCAAAGAATTTGACCTGTCGTGTCAGATCCCAATTATGGATTAATCTATTTGTAGAAGGAGAAATCTTGAGAGATGTCTATGAAGATAATACGGAGTGATCTTGCATCTCACTGAGAATATGCTTACAAATAAAACAAAATTGCGTATATGACAATAATGTGATAATGATAAAAATTAAAGGGGCTTGGCGTAGTGGACCTTAAATTCCCTAAATGGTCGCCGACTTAAAATTAAGAAGGGATATAAAAATATATTAGATAAAAGTTGCAATGTACATTTCTAATTCAGGATTTGGGAATAATTCATCCAAAAATACGATGTTAAATGTAACAGGAAAACCATGAAATATTTCATGCATACATCAAAGGCAGCACAGTAGCTATCGTATCTTGGAAGTTGCATCTGTCTGGCATCGAATATTGAAGGACGTTAAGACATGAAAGGTAAACTATGCAGAATGAAAGGGGTATGAATAAATCAAGTGAGGGAGGACAGTGTGCTGGAAACACTATCAATGGGATATAGAGAGTTAGACATTCCAAAGGAAAAAGGAGAGATGCTTATGGTTGGTCGTCATATTGGACCGGTAGCATATTGGAGAATGGGTAAAACAGGAGCAGGATAGTTGAAATAAATCATAGAACATAAAACTTAGAAAAAAAGAATATAATAAAAAGATGGAGTGTGAAAAGGAATCTTCACAGACGATGCTTTAGTCTCCATCTATCCTGCTGAAGTACTATAGTTGCAGACTGCCAGTTCAGGCATCCATTCTTTCAAGAATAATCCACATCTGATGATTAAGAGATTGAAATTTTATTTATGTGCCAACGAGGTTTTTATAATGTTTAATAAAAACTACATTTTAAAAAACTGTGGAATCGTTTTTTTTTTCTTTTTGCCATATTCAGAGCGTGGCTGTATATGTATGTGGCTATTATTATTATTATTATTATTATTATTATTATTATTATTATTACTATTATTATTATTATTATTATTATTATTATTATCTGATAGCTCTTTAACTTTTCTTAAAATGGTTCTCCGTTGTCTCATTTATTTTCTGATAAAGATGTTATTTATGGCTGATAATATATGGTGGGACAACCTATCGAAATCATAACCAGTTTCTTTACCTGAATCAGCTTGGAATATTAATTCATCTTTTACAGGTCTATAGCCTTATGAAGCATTTAATAATGAAGTATCTAATTATTATTTTCGTCAGCATTATTCTTATCTTTTAGGAATCATTAAAATCGTTTAGGTCCGTAATGGTATATTAGTTAAAGGTTTAAAGGTCATAATGTCAGGGGCATGGAACAGGACACTGAGATAGGGAGTGATCATAAATTATATGATTAGCGCCCAAGACCCCTCTCCATAAAGTTAGGACCAGGGAGGGCAAGGCAATGGCTGCTGATGACTCAGTAGATACACTTATAGGCTCCCTCATACCCACCATCTCTAGCTCACAGGGATATGGAGGGTGCAGACGCAGCTAGAAACTGTCGAGCTTGCAAAGGTCTTGAATTCCCGTCCAACAGATTGTTAGGCAGGAACGTTTGCAATATATTTCTCTCTCTCTCTCTCTCTCTCTCTCTCTCTCTCTCTCTCTCTCTCTCTCTCTCTCTCTCTCTCTCTCTCTCTCTCTCTCTCTCTCATTTATAATAATTCAGAACTATGACTTTTTTGGGGGGCACAATCAATGGTTATATACACATATATTTGTGTTATTTCCTAGTAATGATACGTCATTATTCTACTTTTGCACATCTATCTGCCCAAGTCTTTCTTCATTTGGCCTATATTCATACCGTGAAATGGGATTTTAGGAAGCTTACTGATGCACTATCATTAGTTATCGTAATTCTAAATTCAACCATTGTTTACTTACGTCGATGATTATTATCGAAATTGCCTTTATTTTCAATTGGTCTCCATCCATTTAAAAATGTTTATCCCATGTACCACGTCAGCGTTCCCGATCTCCCTCTGTTGTTGAGATTTCGTTGAAGGTAAACATAAAATACAACATTCATGTCTCCAAAATAGGACCTGTCTGATTCTGCTCGTCTCTTCGGAATTTATTCCGACAGTATTATTTTGTTTTCACTGAGAACGCCAACGGGACTACCAACCTAATATCTTGATCCAAACGGAGATTGAAAGGAAAAGTAACCAATGGCAAGGAAAAACACCGGGGAAAACAAAGCAGGGAGGAGAAAACACCAGATATTTTCTTAAAATGCCACAATATTATTTATATCTTGATAGACATCTGTGATAATTTCGGATTTCTGATGTTTCTACATAAGATATGGCTATCGACCCTCAAAATCACGACTAATGTCTTTAGTGTTCTTTGGAAAAACAATGTAAGAATCGGTCCCTTAAGCGATAGAGATATGACTAGATAAGAGAGAGAGAGAGAGAGAGAGAGAGAGAGAGAGAGAGAGAGAGAGAGAGAGAGAGAGAGAGAGAGAGAGAGAGAGAGAGAGAGTTTCCAAAGGGGTTTAGACTCTTGAGAGGAATCTTTGTATTTAAGCGAAATCAGTTCATGGTATATACAGTATACTGACTTTAATGGAGTTGGTTTCAATTAACCTTTCATTGAATCGGCTAACGCCCGACAGAAGTAAGGCTTCGCGAAGCATTTTAAAGAACTTTTTTCTTGTTACCTCTTCTTTTCCAGCCAAGGTCATTATATACCGTTATTTTCCATTCACAAAGGAACAAAGGTAATTTTTCGCAAATCCTCTCTCTCTCTCTCTCTCTCTCTCTCTCTCTCTCTCTCTCTCTCTCTCTCTCTCTCTCTCTCTCTAGATATGAGGCCTTTTTTCTGCAGTGGACTAATAACGGATGTTGATGATGATGATGATCATATAAACACACACATGCATATATATATATATATATATATATATATATATATATATATATATATATATATATATATATATATATATATATATATATACAAACACACACACACACACACACACACACACACACACATATATATATATATATATATATATATATATATATATATATATATATATATATATGTATATGTGTGTGTGTGTGTGTGTATCCAATAAAAGCTAGATCACTTGTGATATAATGCACATCAAAACACGTTTCAATTTTCAAAATATCTGTAACCGTTTTTGATCTTTCAGTTAATATTTTGGAGGAGAAAATGGATATGATTACTGCGATGATTCATTTATTCAACTTATGACGTCAGCTGTTTCTGCCAACGAATTACGGTTATCATCATGGCATTCTTACAAAGAAATCATAAATCTTATATCATGACAATTCCTCCATAAAAAAACTAAAATTGCGAAAATCACCCGCCCCCTCTCCCCAAAGTATAATAAATTGAAAAAGAAGCATCAAAATTCCAGAAAAAATTGCTGAGAGTATTTGGATATTCCTTGGAGCCTCAGAATTCCACTCTGACTACAAACGCCTATTATAGGAAACAAATCTTAAAACAATATATTTTCAAGTAGGATGACTTGCAATTGAATGCTCACATCTATCCATAAACTAATAACAGAAAGATTAAAATCCATTAGAGAACATCTAAAATTTAATTGGTGAGATGATCAAGTAAAGTGATCGTAGAACTCCACTCTTAAGAGTTGTCCATCAATCCGGGATGGTGACAAATACTGAATATATATATATATATATATATATATATATATATATATATATATATATATATATATATATATATATATATATGTATAATTTTTATACTAGCCTAGCCTTAGCTTGAAAATAAATATGAGAAGGTCGAGAATATAATATAATATATACATATATATGTGTATGTATATATATATATATATATATATATATATATATATATATATATATATATATATATATATATATATATATCTATATATATGTGTGTGTGTGTATGTGTGTGTGCTTGTGTGTGTGTGTGTGTGTCTGTGTGTCATGAGCTACTACTGGTACACTCCAGAACAAAAGCCTCAGACATGTCCTTCGACATGTAAGTCCATACCAGCAAATTTACTTTGTTCGTTGACCCATCGTCTTCTTTTCCTTCCTCTAATTCTTTTGCAATCCAAAAGCTCGCAATCCTATACTTATCCGTCTTTCAATTTTGGTCTCACGTCCTAGGGAAACACTTACTCTGTCTTAAGTACGTATACTCGTTAGAAAATCTTTAGAAGTTCGTCCAATATTTGTTATCTCTGAGTTTTCCTTGAGGATTATCTTTGTTTTACTCATATTCATTTTCAGTCCAACATTTCTCCTTTCTCTATTAAAATCTTCTATCATTTTTACAATTCATCCCATGAGTCGCTGAATAAAACATTGTCAAATGCAAATATCAGCTTGTTAAGGTATTGCACATCAATGTTAATTCCTATATTTTCTCAATATAAATACTTAAAAAATATTCTAGGCACGCTATGGTCTCCCTACCAAGCTCCTTCCTCCATTGGAATTTTCTCACAATTTTTTTTTTGTAGTTTTAGGATTGCTGTAATTCCCATATAGATAGCTAAAAGTGTTATATTATTAAAGTGATTATTAGGCCACCTTCTTTTGATGCTTTGCTTCTTCCCATGCATTTTAATGCATTCATTATTTTTCTTACTTTTACATTGGTCCCAGCTCAGGTGTTTCATTATCTCTGTTGGCAAAGTTATTTCTTATATCACTATTGCATAGCATAGTAAAAAAAAATCTTTTGCAATTCTTATTGCAGTTTTTCTTTTGTTGATAATATTTATATGTTCATTGTTTGAAGAAAATATATGATGGCACCTAGTTCCGAGTGTTCTTTTCGTCAATTTGATGCTTTCTCAATTTTTTCCTTATTGTGTTTACGAATGTCTTGGGGTTTTACTCTCTTTTATGTAATTTATCACGAGATTATTTGATAATAGGTGGCAATGGTAATTTAGCGGTAGTAGATTGGCCGGGTCACCAGTCACCAGTTGAGATAATACCGCTAGAGAGTTATGAGATCCTTTGACTGGTCAGACAGTACTACATTGGATCCTTCTCTCTAATTACGGTTCATTTTCCCTTTGACTGCACACACACTCACCGAATACTTTGGTCTATTCTTTACATATTCTCTTCCGTCCTCACACACCTGAAAACGCCGAGATTACCAAACAATTCTTCTTCTCCCAAGGGGTTACTGCACTGTAATTGTTCAGTGGCCACTTTCCCATTGGTAAGGGTTGAAGTGCCATAGCCTCTGTACCATGGTCTTCCACTGTCTATCACACACACTATTCTAACTCATTTCTCTTCTTCTAGTTTTGTTAAAGTTTTTATAGGTTATATAGAAGATATTTATTTTAATGTTACTGTTCTTCAAATACTTAATTTTTCCTTGTTTCCTTTCCTCACGGGGCTATTTTCCCCGTTGAAACCCCTGAGTTTATAGTATTTTGTTTTTGCTAGTAAGATTAAAGCTCAGCAATTAGTATTGATAACAATAATGATAATAATGGCTTAGCCCCCTTTTGCCGCATAGGAACTAAACGAGTTCCGCCCGTTCACGATTCAACTAGAAAATTAGAAGATCCTAATCTCAGGTTTTCTTCTTAAGAATCACAAGTTCCATATAATTTTGATACAATAACAACAACTTTTTGAAAGGGTTAATATATTTTGAACCCACCATCTTTGAAATTCCTTTGTTGTATCTCGGCTCATTTTGTTGAGAGAGGTAGTGTGTTTCTGCAAGGTTCACTCTTTTCCACATCGTTTGTTCGAAGAAGAGTTGTATCTTGTGGATGTGTCCGGTGTATCAGCTCTTCAAGTCATCGTTTTAGTCATTGTTATCGTCACACTGAACAGGATAACCTTTTTATGTACACCATGTTATATTACCTTTTATATTGGCTGCAGGAAGAATGAAGTAAGAATTAAAGGAGTTTATTTAACAGCTGCTGTTGCCATTATTTAATTCCGATTTGTTTAATCATATATTGGAAATTTACATAGGCTATCTATTTCTAAGACGTAATATGAGAGCACCAATAGACTTTAGAAAGCTCCATGAGGACAAATTTTAAATAATTTTTCCTTTCCCTTACTATGCTGTTTTAGAAGGTTGCATGTTATCATTGTTCCAGTAATATTTTATATCTTTTAATCTATAAAGCATACCTTTCTCCAAAGGAAATCAAGAGGATACTTTCACCATGGGTGGGATCTACTTAGGTTCTCTGGAATCTCACATCAGGGTAATGTTATTCACTTTTTAGCATATTTTCTTCAGCTTGAACTGATTCTCTTAGAAATAATGAAGTAATGAAACTTGACATTAAAACTATCTACATGACAAACATTATTATTATTATTATTATTATTATTATTATTATTATTATTATTATTATTATTATTATTATTATTATTATTATATGCTCCTTTTACTTCTATGAGTGTCATGAATACCATAAATAAATCTGGAAATATAGTAGTCGTAGGGTGACATCCTATTTGGTACTCTATTTCCTTTTAACAAAAATAAAACGAGGCCAAAGAAGTAAGGCGTTGGTCGGAAAAAGCAAGAATAGAATATGCAGCATCAAGGCCTTAACATTAAACACTAATTACCATGCTTTTTTAGATGCATCACTGGTGACAGTGAAACTAATGACCCAGATAAAATGTGAGTCCTGAAACTCAAAAAGTGTAATGATTTACAAATGCGATCATGTACTATCCTACTTTTCAAAATATATTCATTCTGAAGCTCTATCACTCAGTTTAAAATTATTCCTTTTATAGAACACTTCAACAAGTATTTTGTTTTCCAATTTACAATAGAGACGAATATGGCTGGAGAAAAGAAAATAATGACTTTGGAATTATGGACAGAGTTTCGGAAAGCAGGTAGGCTGCAATAAAAATGTCTGGAAAAGAGTTTTAGGGTCCAACGTTAAGAAATATAGTGCTTAGGATTGAAAGGACAATTTGAGTTCAAATTATGATCTAATTTTAAGAAATGGCAGCCAGAAATAGTGTCTCCATTTTTAAAACAAAATAAGGTACCAGAAGAAATGTTGAAGGATGAAGGAAAAGTGGAATGGTTAAAGGAATCATAAATTATATGAAAAGAAAAATTAGAAAATGGAAAAATAGGTTCCGTTAAGAGAAAAACCTCTAAATAAACTCGACATAACATGTTGTTAAAGAAGGTGGAAGATTGTTTTTGTACTTGCTGTCTTAATATCGATTGTTTTCATGTACACACACACACACACACATATATATATACATATATATATATATATATATATATATATATATATATATATATATATATATATATATATATATATATATATATATATATATATATATACTGTATATATATATATATATATATATATATATATATATATATATATATATATATATATATATATATATATATATATATATCATCTTCCGACGCCTATTGACGCAAAGGGCCTTGGTTAAATTTCGCCAGTCGATGGTTTGGGCATGCTCTTTGCACTCCCCAAGAGAGATTGGTTCACCAAACTTTCAGCTGGGCTCCACAAAGCATCAGAAGAGTTGGAAGGCCCAGGCCTATTTGGCTGAGGAATATCAAGAGCGAATAGGAGATAAAAAATGGAAAAGTATCAACTTAAAAGCTCAAGATATATATATATATATATATATATATATATATATATATATATATATATATATATATATATATATATATATATATATATATATATATATATATATATATATATGCAGAAGAATCCTGTGGTTCTTCTGCATCTGAGCATCATGTTTTCCTGTGATTTTTACGCATATATATATATATATATATATATATATATATATATATATATATATATATATATATATATATATATATATATATATACAGTATATATATATATATATATTTATATATATATATATATATATATATAAATATATATATATATATATATATATATATATATATATATATATATATATATATATATATATATATGCAGAAAAACCACAGGGAAAATGAAAATACGAAATATACGCGTAAGTCCTGACTAGTTTCGTGATACTTCTTCACGAAACTATATTTCGTATTTTCATTTTCCCTGTGGTTCTTCTGCATCTGAGCATCACGTTTTCCTGTGATTTTTACGCATATATTTATATATATATATATATATATATATATATATATATATATATATATATATATATATATATACATATATATATATATATATATATATATATATATATATATATATATATATATATATATATATACATGTATACATATATCCATATAAGCCATATATATTTTTGATACATTAATGTCTGGATTCTCTTAACGACCTCGGGATCAGAGCCCCAGGCGAAATCACACAAAGACAAGAGCTTATGTCCGGCTGGGAATCGAGCCCTGATCGGCAAGCTTGTATAGGCAGTGACTAAACCACTTGGCCTTCTTCCATGCTTCCACCAACACTGATTATGGATCCCTGGTACTTGAACTTGTCTAATCTCTTTATTTGTTCTCCACCCAACCGTATACTTTCTCTACTTTAGCCCTCATTGGTGGGACACATATTCTATCTTGGACCTACTATTTCTCATTCCTCTATCCTCCAGTCCTCTAGCTCAATTTCCAGGTCTTCCCTTCTCTCAGGACACAAAACATTATTATCTGCATACAGTATGTTCCATGGCATAACATTTATTACTATAATGAAAATAGATAGACTAAGTACTTATCCCTGAGGCCATTCTACGCTCACCTCAAATCCTTACATCACTCCAACAGTGCTTCTCAGTCTAGTATACACCTCCTGATACATCTCTTGGATCAGCCGAACCTACTTTTCTGGGAACATCTTCTTCCTCACACACCTCCATATTTCTTCTTTCAGGACTCAGTCATAAGCCTTTCAAGGTGTATGAACACCAAATGTAAATCCCTTTGTTATCCTTGAATTTTTCTGACAGTTAACTCAGAAAAAATATACCATATGTGGTTCCACTTTCTTTCATAAATTCCATTTGCTCTTTTCCTATTTCAGCCTCTTCTCTTATTTTGCCATCTATTATCCTTTCCAATATCTTCATGGTGTGGGACACCAGTTTGATGTCTCTGTAGCTACCACATTCTTCAACATCCCCTTTGCCTTTGGAAAATGAGATAAATATACTCTCTTGCCACTCTTCTGGTATCTTTTCTTGTTTGAGTATATCATTAGATTGTATAAGATATTCATCCCCTCATATCATAATGGTTTTCTTGCTTCCACAGGAATCAAGTCTGGTCCTGTTACCTTACCGTTCTTCATCCTTTTCAGCACTTCTACTACCTCTTGCATAGAAAACCACATTACAATGCCCATTTTCGGCTGTCCGGCATCTCTTACTAGTCTTTCATTTTATTTATTTAAGAGCTGTTCAAAGTACTCTTCCCATCGCTTTAAAATATCATCTTCTCTTCTAATGCATATATAGATTATTTCGAGAAGCAAGAGGCCTATCATCATTGAAAGAAAACAAATCAGAATTGACTTGGAATAACTATACTCAACTTAGAACCTTTGCTCAGAGAGTTTATGCTTCAACTGAAAATGAATACAATTTAACCCTTTGTAGTACATCCCCGGAACATAAATGGTAGACTTCCATTAAACCTGCACTCTTTGGTGTAGATGTAACAGTTCCTCCTTTACTTAAACCAGATGGCTCTGTCACTCACTGTCCAAAGGAAAAGGCAACCGTTTTAGCTGATGTGTTTGACAGTAAGCAGAGTAATGAGAAAATTAATCTTTCTCATCTCTGTTTTCCTGAGGCTAAACTAACTAGCTCAGCTTTTTTATCTTGTGAAATTGAAGCTCTTTTGATGCGCCTCAATGCTTATGGAGGGGTAGACCCAAATTGTATTTCTACTTTATTTTTAATAAAGACTGCAGATTTCTTAGCTCCCAAGTTATCTGTTATTTTGTGCAAGTTAGCAAGAAGTGGAGCTTTTAGAATTTGTTCTAGAATTGGTAATGTTATTCCACCATGTAAATATATTTGAGGTAGCTCAAGTTCAACTGATTTCCGCCCATGAATCGCATATTATCTAAAGTTTTTCAACGTCTTTTGGTAAAATGTCTTAATAGGGTTGCTGAAGGTGATAATCTGTTCCATAGTTTACAATTTGGTTTTCGTAAAGGCCTTGGAGCATGTGATGCCCTTACAATCTCCAATGCTGTAAAGTAATCCTTTGATTATGGCCAGGAAGTTTGTATGAATGGCCTTGATTTTAGTGCTGCCTTTGACCGTTTTAATCGTGAGGTCTTTGTTTTCAAATTAAAACAGTTGAGAGTTGATAGATCGTTTCTTAGCATCTTTATTTATTTTTTAAGTAATAGATTGCAAAGAGTTGTTCTTGATGGGCACTATAGTGAGTATAGGAATATGATATCTGGTGTTCCTCAGGGTAGTGTTCTTGGCTCATTACTTTTCATACTATATACACATGACATACGGAGTGACCCAGAAAACAAGCTTAATGCATATGCAGATGATGCTACACTCTTTGCGTCGATTCCATCTCCTGAATATAGATCTGGAGTTGCTGAATCCCTTGTTAGAGATTTAGCTAAAATTATTGTGAGGTGCAAATTATGGGGCATGAAGCAGAATCCTAACAAAAGTCAAAGTATGATTGTAAGTAGGTCAAGGATAGAGGCTCCTCAGCATCGATAATGCTTCTTTAACTCTGTATGACTCTTAAAATTTTAGGTGTGATTCTCGACATCACATTTACTTTTGAGAAACACATTAGGCCTTTTTCTTCTTCACTTGCACAAAAAAAGGCTTATCGAGAGTCTTTTAAGATTTTCGGTGATTAATCTATTCTGGAAAAGTTTTTTAATTCTTTCTTTCTACCTTTTCTTCGTAATGTTCTCCTGTCTGGTCTTCAGCTGCTGATGTTCTTAATGTGTTGGACAGAAACTTACGGTCTATTAAATTTCTTATTCCAGATTTTGAAATTATTCTCTGGCACCATCGCTCAGTTAGTTTCTTATTCTTTTTGTATAATATTTTTCATAATTCTGATCATCCTTTACATGCAGATCTTTCCGGACAGTTCCATCCAGTTCGTAATGCTATACATGCAGTTAATCGTAATAATCAGGACTTCTCCATCATGAGGCTCGATACTACACAGTATTCTAAAAGTTTAATTCCAGCTATGACCAAGTTGTGGAATGATCTTCTTAATCGGGTAGTTGAATCAGTAGAACTTCAAAAGTTCAGACTTGCAGCAAATGTTTTTATGTTGAACAGTCTGACATTAGCCTTTTTATAGTTTATATATGTTTTGCTGTTGTTATTGTTTTTGAAATATGTTATTTAATTGTTCATTAATTATTATATAGTTCATTTATTTCCTTATTTCCTTTCCTCACTGGAATAATAATAATAATAATAATAATAATAATAATAATAATAATAATAATAATAATAATAATAATAATAATAATAATAATAATAAGCACAACACCATCTCGGTCTCTCATTAGCTTTATGTGTGTAATGTCTTTTGTACTTCCATTTCCTGCTTTTGATAGTTTGATCATTTTCTTTATTCATTCCTTTGTTCCTAGCTCATTATACACCTCAGCATATGTCATAGCCTTAGCTAGCGCTACTGCATTCTTCACTTCCTCTATAAATCTATTACTCTCCTCTTGTAGCTGTGATTCTTCCCATCTCTTCTTTTCCTCCTTCTTACCTTTCACTGCCTTCTCAACGTTCTCATCCCGCCACCAGCTCTCTTTTCCCTCCCACACAATGAAAGATGTCGTGCCTAGTACTTCTTTTCCATCCCTTTTCATTACCGTTGTATTATGGGCCCACCATTCCTGAACATCTTCAATTTCTAAGTCAATTTTCCCCAAAACCTCCCTCTTAAACTCTAACATAAAATTAATCAATTCCTTGTTTTTGAAAGGCTTGCATTACTATTGAAGTTTTGGCAGAATCAAAAGCTTTCTCATAGTCAATAAATATCATGCATAGTAATTTATCATACTTTTCCCATTAGCTGGTTATATACATGGATATGGTCAGTAGCTGAACACGCGCTTATAAATCCTACCTGCTCTCTATGTAGATTAAATTTTAACCTGCTTTCTATTCGGCCTTATATGATCTTTGTAGATATTTTTTTAGTTTACTGAGAGCAAACTTATTGATCGATAATTTTTAGGTCTTTTTTGTCTCTCTTTATGTGAATTAATGTAATGATAAACTTTTCCTAAGCTGAAGGTATAGAGCATTCTATCAGACATTTTGTGTAAAATTCAGCGAGTTTTACTGGTATGAAGTCCACTTCCATTTATTATTAGATCAATTTTTAGGCTATCTCCTCCCACTGCTTTGCGACTTTTTATGTCTTTTAATGGTTTGTTTACTTCTCCTATTGTTACTTTTTGTACTGGCAAAGTAATTTCTTATATCAGTATTATATAGCATTGTATAGAAATCCTTTGCAATTTTTATTTCCCCACCTCTTTTCTTTCCTTCCATTTTTATCCTTCAAAGTAAGTATCTGTTGGTGTCCCGATTCCAAGTCTTCTTTATATTAACCTGTTACTTCTTTACTTTTGTGGTTTCTATTTTGTTTATTGTTTTGGATAGTTCTGCTAATTCTATTACATATCTCTTGTATTTTACAATCATTTCCATTCTTTTCCTTATTGGGTTTTGTGGTGTTTTCTGATAAATTTTTTCGATCTTCTTTAGGAACTCTTCCAACTATTTCTTGTGTAAGCTTTTAATGTAAATTTTGTTAAATTATTTTTTCTTCTTTACTTGCTTTTATTTTATTATATAGCAGGGAATACCTACTTTGTATTGCTAAACTATACTCATCAGATTTTTCTATAAGTAAAGGAGTGTTTATTAACTTTATTGAATTTAGTTTTTCTCTTTTTTTCCTTAGATCTAGAGAAATTTTAATTCTCACAATTGTATTCGACTCTACCTGATTTAATACTGTTACATTTTTAACTAAATTAGCTTTTTCTCTGGGAATAAGATCTATTTATTTTATCAATTTTAGATTTTCCATATGTATGTGTACACATGCATGATATATATATATATATATATATATATATATATATATATATATATATATATATATATATATATATATATATATATATTCAAATAAGCCATATATATTTTTGATATATTAATGTCTGGATTCTCTTAACGACCTCGGGATCAGAGCCCCAGGCGAAATCACACAAAGACAAGAGCTTGGCTCCGGCCGGGAATCGAAACCTGGTCGGCAAGCTTAT
>NC_090760.1:26255292-26260292 GCF_036898095.1 Palaemon carinicauda
TATATATATATACATATATGTTTTAATGCTTTTTAAAGTGGGTTTTATCAATGTTCGTTATTAATGATTCTATGAATTAATAAAATAAATGGTAAGAATTGAATTGATGTTAAACATATCATTTTGAAAAGTTATTCTTAACATTTACAGTATAATTCTGAATATGCGGCATATCTCTTTCATCATTTTGAGACTACATTGCATCACACATTCTGTCAGTTGCCTGCGAACAGGATATTGAGATAAACAATATAACGATGGGGGTTCAGCTATCCTTGAACAGCAACGATTTTGATTAATAGGAACAGCCGTTAATGGGAGAGAACAGATAAAGGAAGTACAGATGTGCAGCAGTTTTCTTTTTCTTTAAAAAAAGACTTGCATATCGTTACTTCCTTTAGCAAATACTATAAAGTTTAGTGGCTCTTTAATGACCGTAAACATACTTTTGTGGTTATAAACAAACAGTTTCGCTGGTATAGAAGATTTCATATTGGTAAACACTGCTTAGATCTCTGCCCATAAACTCTGGCCTAAAACTTAAAATCAAGTCCAGTCATTGACCTTTCATTGACCTTACCGTGTTTGTAAACAAACCACGTCCACATTTACCTCCAAACTTTTAAACCAGGTGTGGAACCCCCATCGCAAACCGCGGACATTAAACCAACAATGGCAAAAATATCTAGTGAGGAAAATAATAGGTTGGAAGGAAAAGTATATCTACTTGAAGAGTTTCATAAGAAGCAAGGTGTGCGTGTCATCCGTCTACCAAGAGCATGGTTGAAGGATTAGCACCATCCATGCAAAAGGTTCAAGTGGTGGTTGTTTTCTTTTGCTTAGGTTCATGAAAAGGGGTTTTCAGTAAATTGTGGAAGTTTTCTGCGTAAAAGTCATACACAAATCACCAGTTAAACTATTTAACCATGTGCCTAATATTTCCCGTAGTATTGGTTTTCAATAGGTGCCCTGTTTTGGAAGCATTTTGGGAATTCATTTTACATGGGTTTTTGCATGTTGCTTATACAGGTGTGGATATATTCGTGTTTCTGTTATATGTAGTTATTTGGATAAAAAGCTAAAATACAAAAGTAAATTAATCTTGTCATCAATTTTGATCTACTTGTTCAACTGGAGGAGAATTAATATCTTGAAAGAGAGAGAGAGAGAGAGAGAGAGAGAGAGAGAGAGAGAGAGAGAGAGAGAGAGAGAGAGAGAGAGAGAGAGAGAGAGGGCGTCGACGTCAGTGTGTGTGGGTGTGAAATACTAAGCATCTGGAAATATACAACGTTATGTATATAAATATGTAGCAAAAGTAAAAACAGTTTTCTGAACAGTTTTTGCCAAAAGCTTCGCTTACTTTTTAATTGGTCATTAGGGCACAAGACCATTTCATAGAGCAGGATTCTTCGTTCTTTATCCATTTCCACTATTTTATTGGTTTCCGAACATGTCTGTTAAAAGGAAGGAAAAAATGTTCAACTTTGATTTCCTATTTTCACCGAACACGTCTCGCCATGATAAAGCATTTGAAATGTTCGTAGTTTATGAAATAAACTTAACTTCATCTTTTTATCGTTTTAAGGAGGTCATAAGGCAATTGTAAATTAAAGATAATTAGAAATCAAATACAATTCCTAGTTGTAAAGTAAGGAGTAAACTCCAAATTAATTGAAACTATGAAAAAGGCCTTACATAATTGAACATAACTGAACTATGAGCCACAAAAGTTCTTTGGAGAATACCTGCACCGTATTGGATAAATTTCTTTCATAATAGTCGAATTAAATATCTTCTTGAATTAGCTATTCTCACTCAGTATATTGAACGAAATAACAGGGTCAAGACAAGAATGCATACAAAATTACTGTGGTTTACAAAATAACGCTGAAAACAAATCCGTGAGATTAAGTGAACAAGGAAAGATGAGTAGGTCAAGGGGGGGGTGGGGGGGGTGGGGGAGGGAGGCTGTGAGAGTTCATTCACATTGTCTTAAAGCGTGACAGATCCATTGATTAGCGAACAACCATCCTCAAAAGCAATATTCACCTGTTTCTTCCTTCTCAACCCACGCACATTCTCTCTCTCTCTCTCTCTCTCTCTCTCTCTCTCCTCTCTCTCTCTCTCTCTCTCTCTCATAGTATTCTTCACTAGAAATGATAAATATATAATCAAATACAATAAGTCGTGTTTCGGTGTTAATAACAGAACGAAATTTCCATAGACTGTTTCATGTGTTCATAGCTATATAATCTACTCAAATAGGGATAAAATAAGGCTTGGTCATTTATTACCAGTGTCTTTATGACAGCAAGTTAAATTCCCAATGTATCATACTATCTCTAGTGACTTTTGTCTTCTTTTGGTATCTTTGACATTGAATGGTAGCTCATGATGTGACTAAGTACTTTAGTTTTGTGAGTGATACCCTTCTACATGATCTTTATACTAATATTCTTATATGGTGAAGTATATTTTTACTTATTTTAGCTGGCAGAAAACTGTTCCTAATTTTATATCAGAACAGTGTCTAAATAAAATGAATTCATTTTAATTTTGGCAGATTAAGATTTAGAAAAAAATCCCTGAAGAATCCTTAACGGGTTGGGAATGAACTAACTAGTGACATTATTTTACTCATGTTTGCAAGGAGAGACTGTTTCAATCAAATCAGTAAAAGGTAATGCAATGTGTGCAAAATTTGAAGGAAATTATGATGAGATGTTTTTTACGAGTCCTTATTTGTGCTTAAACAGTGTTAATTTCCTCGATCAAGACAACTCAAATAAACGTTCCAGGGAAATGTACAGCTAATCCTTCATTTCGCAGTCGTTGCTAATGCTCTCAAAGAACCTCCAATAACTGTTAGAAAAAGACTCATTGAATCAAAATATCCTACTAAATTTATCGTCCTTTTCTATATCAATTACAACCGTCTTCCATAGGTGAAAAAATTTTATGGAAACTGTAGAAAATAAAATAATACAGAAAAATGAAAATGGAAACTCAGATCCTACTGTATTCACATTGGTTTTACAACCGAAACCTATTATATCAGCTAACATATGAAACGTGTTCTGCTAGCATCGAGCAGATAGTACAAAAATATAAAACTTTCTTGATTATTGATATGGGAAAATGTGTAAAAAAAATCCTTCCTATAGCAGGAAAACTGTGTGTGAGATGTAAAAAAAGAAAGAAAAAAAAACAGGAAATTGAGAACATTTTAAATGTTAGTAGTCCCATCAGAATTGTTTTAAGGAATTGATCATTCCCCTTTCTCTAAAAAACGAGAGAGAGAGAGAGAGAGAGAGAGAGAGAGAGAGAGAGAGAGAGAGAGAGAGAGAGAGAGAGAGAGAGAGAGAGAGAGACCCATTTGCTAAAATCTATATTTGATTGAACGCTATTTTTCCTAGTCATGCTCCCACATTCCACTTCATATGTTTTCATAAACTGTTGTAGCTAACGTAATATCCACCGAAGAAACTACTGTGAGATGGTGAGAAAGGTGTGTGGTTTACTTGCAAAAGAAGGAGGATTTCATGGAGATCAATGGTCTTACTTTTATTTAACTCACACCAGAATTGAGGAAAACATAAAAAGAAAAAAGAATTTAGTGACAAAAAAGTATGGGGGTGGAGGTTGGGTGTCATATGTGTTTTTTTTATGAGTGTATGTAGGCCTATATGGAAATTTTTTATGCATTATTTGAAATTTCTTCTGTATTTAGTAGACATTTGAAGAAAATTCTATATTTATTTAATAGGGTATGGTGAAATAATACTGCAGCTGGAAAATACCCAATTTTCTTCTGGACACATCCAGATTGCAAGGGAAAGTCCTCAGACTCGAACAAACCTCAACAACTGCGAAAGCAGAACATTTTGTTTTCATTAAACTAGGTGTGGGATTGGGATTGTGAAATTTTTCTTAGGATACCTTTTAAGAAGAACCGCTTTTAATAGTATTATGGTCCTGGGTCTGGGCACCAAAAATATAATATATATCATGGCTGGCAAATTACATAGCCTCCCGAATTCTAAACTCCGCTGTTTGTTTTTACATGAATCTGTTAACTTGAATAATAACTGAGCACTGAAAAATTGTATAACTCCTAGTTGGCAATATACAAAATCATTGAATATCCAAAGATCTCTTATGTACACTCAAAACAAAACTGGGTAATTAATATTAAGAACTATTCAAAACAACCTTTCACTTCGATTCTTAAACAGGGATACGAGTGAGCTCTGTAAGAAATACTGGAGATCGAAATAATACACACTTTACAAAAAATCAATATATTCAGTAAATTTTACAACGCTAATACTAAGAAATTATCACCAAAATGAATTATTCGAAATGTTAAATTTAAACAAAATTGGTGACTAAGACAAGAAAATATTATACTCTGAAAATTATAAAATCACTTGTTTCCCTGGAAATTAAATTCTACTCAAATGTTTAATCTTGATAATTAATGATAATAGTTAACACTTGAACACTACAGAGTAAATACCAAATAAAATTTACATAAAAGTAATTAATACACTTACGTGATTTTAGCTCACATGATGGTTCCGAACACAAAGCAATATAAATACGCTTTATGGTTTGAACTTGAACTCACATGGCCAATTTCAAAAAATTATATAATACCAGCACGTACACTAACACAATAAATTTCAAATCACCTTCAAAGTTTCATCAACGTTTGAACACACTGCACATGATATATCTTTGTGTAAAAACTTATTTACTTTGGAGAGGGCACACACTTAGGGCACTTGAGGAGAGAGGATGTTGGCTCTTTCACTGGGACAGGCTGGATCTCTTCTGATCCTATGAGTTCCTAAGGGCATATATATATTGACATAATTATTCTAGATCCTTCTAAGTCTAGAAGCTTTGGTGCAGTGCCTAGCGGTGTAAGGTTGCCAATGATCAAGTTTCAGACGAATACCAAAGCACAAGAGAGGCAACTCTCTCTCACCTATCTC
>NC_090760.1:26268386-26280886 GCF_036898095.1 Palaemon carinicauda
GTATCGATTTGTTTGAGTTTTTGTGACCTTCTTTCACTAAAACTTGTTATAAAAGCTGGCTGTATGTTGAAATAAAGTTATTGGTAACTGTCTCTCAGTTACCACCTAACTGACGATACACACTCTAACGTCCAAATTCACAGTTAATGGGAATTTGTAAAAGCAGGCAGTAGACATCTTACACCTCCGAGGCAGATAGTACAATGAATAATAGGTGTCTGATCCATTATGACAATTGTTTGAATCTCCATTTATGAGCGCCAGATTCAAACTTGTAGAGCGGTCATTCCAGGAATGTTTTCATTCCTTCCTTTTTGTCCGTGGGCTGAGGGGGCTCACCTTGCACCCCCCCCCCCCTTAAAATTGACAAAAGTGCATTTAGGTTGTAGCTTTTGATCCATATTTTCATTTTTTTAATGTTTCCATTGAAAAAATAGGGACGCACTACCACTACTGGGCCACTTTCTTCGATGACATCATCAAATTTTGCGGCTGCCAATTTTGGGGTAGGGGAAACCAAATTAGACATAACTCCGGACTGAATGGTCAGAGAAAGATAAATGACATATCAAAATGTTTGTTTTTGGCCTCTCTAACAGATAAAATAGACAATTTGCAATTATGTTTAATAATTAGGTCATCAGAGGTCAAAAGGTCACCAAATTTGGGGTCAAGTGAAAATTTTAGGCATCTCCATAAATGTAACCCCAGGACCAGCCAGACCAATATCTGATGACAAATAGAATGATACCCATTAAGTGTACTTATTGGCCAAATCATGGAAATGAGATGTTATGTAAAAAGGTCAATTCTCAAATTTGTCGTTTTTTAGCCTCAAAATCGTAAAAACTGATAAAGCTCATAACTCTTCTTACAGAGGGGCTACGGAAATTATTTTGGTGTGTTTTCCCAGGTTTTGGGGTTAGATAATCCAAAAAAAGCATTCTCAACAATGTCAACTAATTACATCATGCTGAAATTCAAGATGGTCACCACTCTGGACGCCGTAATTTTGACTTGGCTATAACTCCTCCATGAATGCAGCAAGAGAGATAATATTTGTGTCCTCACCCAGGTTCTTGAGATTACAGCATCCAATAAAGGCAGTCTCAACAAGTCTGTCAGTAAATTTGGGGAAAGTTACATAAATCAACAACAGAAATGCTTTATTTGAAGGTTACAACAATCAAAAATAAAAAAACACGAAAATATTTCAGATATATTGTAAACAGTAACTGGAATTTTCCCATTTTTAACCACTGCATTATCCTGCAAGGAAATTACAGTCATTTTTGCTTGTATATATATATATATATTATATATATATATATATATATATATATATATATATATATATATATATATATATATATATATATATATATATATATATATATATATATGTGTGTGTGTGTGTGTATATATAAGTAGAAACCTAATGCAGTGGTTAAAAATGGGAAAATTCCAGTTACTGTTTACAATATATCTGAAATATTTTCGTGTTTTTTTATTTTTTAAATGGTAAATGGAACACATTTGTGAATTATCTTATCTGACCTCTTTCCCATATGAGTTTGCGCGATATGACAAGTTCCTTTAAAGGAATTGTCAAGTTAAAACCGCTGCGAATTTTACAGAAATGCCCAAAGTACCAAGAAGTCTTCAGTTGCCTAGGGAGTCATGGGAGGTAACCGATGAAATATTCCTTGCTCTTGAGGATTTCACCTGCACCATGTATTCTGCGAAAACTAAGACAAAGGAAGTTGACCAACTTCGATACCAAATACTCGAGTTAAAGTGCAGTGGGCAGTCGCTGGATTCAAAGAAGAATGTTGATCTTTCATCTCTTCAGCCACCAAGAGTGTCTAAATGAGCATATCAGGAGGTGAACTATCAGGTTGCTATATGGAAGCGTGCCCATTATCCCAAACCTGAGGTCCCTCATCCAGCTGTGGATCATGGTTGGATAATGAAGAATGGAAATCTAGATCCCTGTTGGTTCAAAGGAACTGCACTTCCTACAAGTATGGCTGATATACTTGAGACTATGGACAATGATGAGACGTCTGATGATGAAAGCCTAGATGAAAACAATGAAAGTGATGGAAATTTTGTGGATGACTGTGAAAGTGATGATAGTGGGTCTGACTTGGACTAAGAAAGTTTCAAGTAACAAGATGATAGATTTCACGGTCGAAGGACCAAGGACCTCCCTTGTATCAGAAGATATTTCCAATAATTGCCTTTCCATTAATCAAAAGTGGACCCAAAGGTACCCAAATAGACTATCAAACTTTATACCTTGCATAGGTTGACTTTTTTCTGTAGTCCAAAGCAACACAGTGTGTATTTTCCCAATGAGGTCTTGCATCATATGAGTATATTATACATTCATGTACAGTTTTATTATATTTCATTCATGATTGTTGTAACCTTCAAATAAAGCATTTCTGTTGTTGATTTATGTAACTTTCCCCAAATTTACTGACAGACTTGTTGAGACTGCCTTTATTGGATGCTGTAATCTCAAGAACCTGGGTGAGGACACAAATATTATCTCTCTTGCTGCATTCATGGAGGAGTTATAGCCAAGTCAAAATTACGGCGTCCAGAGTGGTGACCATCTTGAATTTCAGCATGATGTAATTAGTTGACATTGTTGAGAATGCTTTTTTTGGATTATCTAACCCCAAAACCTGGGAAAACACACCAAAATAATTTCCGTAGCCCCTCTGTAAGAAGAGTTATGAGCTTTATCAGTTTTTACGATTTTGAGGCTAAAAAACGACAAATTTGAGAATTGACCTTTTTACATAACATCTCATTTCCATGATTTGGCCAATAAGTACACTTAATGGGTATCATTCTATTTGTCATCAGATATTGGTCTGGCTGGTCCTGGGGTTACATTTATGGAGATGCCTAAAATTTTCACTTGACCCCAAATTTGGTGACCTTTTGACCTCTGGTGACCTAATTATTAAACATAATTGCAAATTGTCTATTTTATCTGTTAGAGAGGCCAAAAACAAACATTTTGATATGTCATTTATCTTTCTCTGACCATTCAGTCCGGAGTTATGTCTAATTTGGTTTCCCCTACCCCAAAATTGGCAGCCGCAAAATTTGATGATGTCATCGAAGAAAGTGGCCCAGTAGTGGTAGTGCGTCCCTATTTTTTCAATGGAAACATTAAAAAAATGAAAATATGGATCAAAAGCTACAACCTAAATGCACTTTTGTCAATTTTAAGGGGGGGGGGGGGTGCAAGGTGAGCCCCCTCAGCCCACGGACAAAAAGGAAGGAATGAAAACATTCCTGGAATGACCGCTCTACAAGTTTGAATTTGGCGCTCATAAATGGAGATTCAAACAATTGTCATAATGGATCAGACACCTATTATTCATTGTACTATCTGCCTCGGAGGTGTAAGATGTCTACTGCCTGCTTTTACAAATTCCCATTAACTGTGAATTTGGACGTTAGAGTGTGTATCGTCAGTTAGGTGGTAACTGAGAGACAGTTACCAATAACTTTATTTCAACAGACAGCCAGCTTTTATAACAAGTTTTAGTGAAAGAAGGTCACAAAAACTCAAACAAATCGATACAAACAGATACAGGCATAATCATGTTATCAGTGCAAGGAGAGAGTGAATAAAAAAAAGAATATCGTTACAGTGTACGATCATTTGTGATACACCTGCAGTACATTAGATTTTTACGCTCTCCCTAGGCAGTCGGAAAAGCTACGTAATCCACTGTTGATGGCATCTGTTGACTATGAAAAAGCCTTTGATAGTGTGCAGCGGCCAATTTTGTGGAGAGTCCTGCATTATTATGCAGTTCCTCATAAATAAGAAAATTTGATTAAGTCTGTTCATGAGCATGGTAAGTGCAAAGTTAATGTTAGTGGAGTCCTATCAAATGAATTTCCAATGAAAAGGGGAAAACTCAAACGGAATGTGTTGTTACCTATGTTGTTTATCCTCCTCATGGATTTTGTAATGCATAGAACAGTTGGAAAGGGTGGAGAAGGATTAGACTAGATTAGTAATAGGAAGATAAAAGACCTAGAATATGCTGATGACGCTGTCCTTTTTAGCAGAACACCACAGGATTTGCAATGCTTGCTTACCGGAATGCATGGAATATCACAGGAGGTTACGCTCAAGATAAATAAAAGAAAGCCAGAGATGAGAAGGGGAATGAAATATCATTGTAAGGAGAAAGGAATAATGGGGTAGAATATTTTAAAGATTCAGAAACTATGATCTCCAATACAAGGTTTTCAGAATTGGAGTTTAAAGAGAAACTGGAAAAAGCAAATCAACCAATGGCTAGGTTTGATAAAATTTGGAAATCAAATCGCCTGAAATTACACACAAAAATCAGAATATATATATATATCAGTATAAGGAGATCAGTGTTACTGTGTGGAAACGAGTCGCGGTATGACAATGAAACAATATCCAACTGATTTTGTAGATTTGAGTATAAAGCCCTCAGATGAATATTGGGAGTTAAATGGCAAGACCTGGATTAGAAATGAAACTTTAAGAGAGATTACTCTAGTGGTATATGTGAATGAGATCATGATAAGGGGCAGATGGAAATGGTTTGGGCATGCTCTTGGCACTCCCCAAGAGAGATTAGTTCATCAGACTTTCAACTGGACTCCTCAAAGCACTAGAAAAGTTGGAATACCCAGACCTACATGGTTGAGGAATATGAAGCGTGAAGTAGGAAATGACTAATGGAGAGGTATTGATGTAAAGATAGAAACGATTTAAGAAATCTAACTGAGGCCCTTTGCGTCAATAGGCGTGGGAGGTGATGATGAGGATGACGATATGTACAGTATACAACAACAACATTGAAGAGCAAAACCCTGAGACATGTCCTTAGGCATGTCGGGAGTTTGTCCATTTTCATCACCACTCTGGTCATTGCTGATTACTTGTATGAAACCAACCTAGCATATATATATATATATATATATATATATATATATATATATATATATATATATATATATATATATAAATATATATATATATATATATATATATAATATATATATATATATATATATATATATATATATATATATATATATATATATATATATATATATATATAATATATATATATATATATATATATATATACATATATATATATATATATATATATATATATATATATATATAAATAAATAAATATATATATATATATATATATATATATATATATATATATATATTTATATATATATATATATATATATATAGAGAGAGAGAGAGAGAGAGAGAGAGAGAGAGAGAGAGAGAGAGAGAGAGAGAGAGAGAGAGAGAGAGAGAGTTCTTTCTCTATTTTTCTCTAGGTTGGAAAAAAGTCTAAATCTCACTTACAACTCTGGAATTTACTTTATTTCTAAACCGGCTTTGGAAAAAGCTTTTGAAAACAGTTTTCTGAAAAACGAAATGAGAAATCACGTCCGTAGAGGTTATTTGATGTGAATTTAGTTGTATTTTTCTTCATCTATATTGATTTTATTTATACTTGAGAGTATTTGTCTTTCTCGGTTTTTTTTTTTTTATAATACATATATGAAAAATTTAATGATGTTGCTGTTCTTAAAATATTTAATTTTAATTGTTCAATACTTTTGTAGTTTAATGATTTCCTTATTTCCAATCCTTACCAGGGTATTTTTCCCTATTGGAGCCCTTGGGCTTACAGCATCCTGCTCATCCAGCTAGGGTTGCAGCTGCCCTCGCTAGTAGTAATAATAATAATAATAATAATAATAATAATAATAATAATAATAATAATAATAATATTAACAACAACAACAACAACAACATCAACAACAACAACAATAACAACAACAACAACAACAATAATAATAATATCAGTATTTTGCTTACTTAACACATTCACTTAGAAAAAAATGTCTGTATTATATCGGGATTTTAAGCTTGTCGGTCTTTTGACTCTCAAAAGTTTGGCATTTCGGGATTATGCTCGTGTCTGTAGTTTCGTGTCTATGAGTGAGTCAGTATATATAAGTAATCTTTTAGGATCAGAAATAATCTGTAAGAACAAAAGGAGCTAGCACGTAACACTACAAAGCCTCTTACTTATTTATCCTTGAGTAAGGTCAAAGTGTTTAGTGGTATATCTTGCAATCCCTACCTCAGGGAACATTGTAAAAGAACCGGATTTTTAAATTGATTAAGAAAATCACTAGATTTTACAACTTTCCAAAATGTTTCAAAGACCTATGTGACGGGCCGAGAGAGGAGTTGGGAAATCAAAGGCAGATTGGAAACGACTGAGTTATATTGTTGTGGAACACTCTCCTTATATACAAAACCTCAAGGCAACAGGACATGACAAGTTCACAAGACAGACAATATCACAGAGGAAAAACCAGACAGGAATTTTCATGTTCGTTTTAGTGCGAGGGAGGAGCGAAGATACAAGCATAATATATACAAAAGGAATTATGTACAATTGTGTGAAACACAGTTGGTACATGGCTCCCCCCTAAAAATGACATACTGTACATGTTAAATAGGGCGCCCTGATCTAGAGAGGCGAACTGTTGGCGGGTCATCTGGCAGAAGATAAGCAGGTTTTAGACGATCAATGGAGACCCAGTCTTCTTTGCCCCGAATGTTTAGGAGGAATGCTTTCGGACTGCGTCGGATCACAAGGAAAGGTCCCGTGTAAGGGGGCGTTAACGGTGGCTTGCTGGTGTCGTTGCGCAGGAAGACGTGCGTTGCAGAGTGCAAGTCCGTTGGTATGTGATGCTTCGCTGGGGGCTTGTAAGTCTGGCGGCACGGAGTAAATTTTCCCACGACGTGACGTATGCGCTGGAGATCGTCGGAGGAGGTTGTAGAAGGAAAAAACTCGGCAGGGACGACCAACGGGTCGCCATACACCATTTCGGCTGCCGAGACGTCGAGGGCGTCTTTAGGAGTGGTCCTTAGTCCAAGGAGGACCCAGGGAAGCTGAGTAAACCAGTTGCAATCCTTGCAGCGGCACATCAAAGCTGCTTTGAGGGTGCGATGAAAACGTTCAACCATTCCATTGGCAGCGGGGTTGTAGGCCGTTGTCTGATGTAGGGTGATGCCCAGGAGATTCGCTAATGACGTCCATAATTGAGAGGTGAAAGTGGTTCCCCTGTCAGAAGTAATATGCTCAGGGATACCGAATCTTGAAATCCATCCAGAGAGTAAGGAAGATGTACATGAGGCGGACGTTGCAGTTTCCATGGGAATGGCTTCAGGCCAACGAGTGGAGCGGTCGATGATGGTAAACAGGTAACGATGTCCTTGTGATGTTGGTAGGGGGCCTACAACGTCGACGTGAATGTGTGCGAAACGACGCTGAGGTTGAGGAAAGGTGCCCACTCCTGAATCCGTGTGTCGATGTACTTTGGATGTTTGGCAAGAAGTACAGGCATGGACCCAATCCTTAGCATCCTTAGAAATGTCGTGCCAAATGAACTTTGCCTTCAGCAGCTGTGCAGTAGAACGGCACGAGGGATGTGAAAGACCGTGGATAAAATCAAACACCTGTCGGCGCATGGGAGCAGGAATCCAAGGTCGCGGTCTACCAGTACTGACGTCACAGAGGAGGGTGGTGTTGGAGTTTTCGAGGGGAAAATCCTCCCAAAGGAGGGACGTGCAGAATGTCCTACAAGCTTGATACTCTGGATCCTGTCGTTGGGCTTCAGCCAGGGCGTTGTAATCCAATCCCAGTTGAACGGCAGCCAACGTGTTTCTTGACAGGGCATCGGCAACGGGATTCATTTTCCCAGGGACGTATTGGAGGGTGCAATTGTATTCAGCCACGGCGGAGAGATGTCGGCGTTGACGGGCGGACCAGGCGTCAGACTGTCGAGTAAAGGCGTGCACCAGAGGCATGTGGTCTGTGCGAATGACGAAGGGCGTACCTTCTAAGAAATGGCGAAAGTGATGGACAGCCAAGTGCACCGCCAGCAATTCTCGATCGAAGGTAGAATAACCCGATTCTGCCTTGGACAGTTTTCTGCTGAAGAAGGCCAATGGGCTGGGCGAGCCTTTGACCACCTGCTCGAGTACTGCACCAATAGCGACGTCGCTGGCATCGGTGGAGAGAAGGAGAGGGGCGTGTGGGATAGGAAAAGTGAGAGCCGCAGCAGTTGATAGGGCCTTCTTTGCATTGCAGAAGGCCGCTTCTTGAAGGGGACCCCACTTCAAGTCCTTTGGCTTGCTCTTGAGGGAGGCGTAGAGGGGAGCAAGAGTGGCGGCAATGGCTGGCAGAAAGCGGTGATAATAGTTGATCATGCCCAAGAATTCCTGCAGAGCTTTGACGGTCGAGGGCGTGGGGAAATTCTGAACGGCTGCTACCTTCTCAGGGAGGGGATGGACTCCTTCAGGAGTGATACGGTGCCCTAAGAACGACACTTCGTTGGCGCCAAAGGTACACTTGTCGTACTGGACAACAAGGCCGTTTTGTTGCAGGCGGTCGAGCACGATGCGCAGGTGACGGAGGTGTTCCTCTTTTGAGGAGGAGAACACAAGTATGTCGTCCACATAACATACACAGAAAGGGAGGTCCCCTAAGATGCCATCCATGAGACGTTGAAACGTTGCCCCAGCATTACGAAGGCCAAAACAGGAGTAATTGAAGGTGTATGTGCCAAACGGAGTGGTGATGGCGGTCTTGGGGATGTCTTCTGGGTTCATAGGCACCTGATAATACCCCTTCAGGAGGTCAAGCGTAGAGAAAACCTTTGCTTTGTGCAGGTAGGAGGTTACATCGGCAATGTTTGGGAGGGGGGTAGTGATCCGGTTCTGTTTGCATGTTCAGGCGCCTGTAATCCCCGCACGGACGGAGGGAGCTGTCTTTCTTCAGAACGATGTGTAAGGGTGACGACCATGGGCTGGAGGCCTTTTGGCAAAGGCCCATTTTCTCCATTTCGGCGAACGTCTCTTTGGCAGCCGGCGGCCAATCGTTACGGTGCCAGACGTCTGAATTTTGCGAAGACTGGGGGTCCCGTCGTCTTGATATGGTGATAAATACCGTGCTTGGCAGGAACCGTGGGCGTTTGGCGAAGTTCTGGACGGAAAACTTCCGGGTACGACGTGAGGAGGTGGGCGTAGGCATCCGTGGGTGCGCTGATGTGGAGAGCGAGGTTAGAGGGGGCGGGTTGAAGAGGTGTCGACAAGTACGAGTCTGCGTTGACCAATCGTCAGTGGGCGACATCGACCAGAAGGTGGAAATGAGAGAGGAAATCTGCACCGAGGATTGGCATTGTGACGTCAGCAACAAGAAACTTCCAATTGAATTTACCGTTTCCGAACGATAATGTGAGGCTCTCGTAACCGTAGGTGGGTATCGCAGATCCGTTGGCAGCTACCAAGCGGACGTCGGCAGATGTAGACAGACTACGTTGTGCCTTGAAGAGTTTCCTTGGCAAAAGAGAACGACAAGCACCCGTGTCTACCAAAAATCGCACGCCCGTTCCTGCATCCTGTAAAAAGAAAAGATTAGAAACATGGGAGGCCACCGCCACAAGCGATGGCGTACTTACACGTTTTTTGGCCACTGACAAGCTTTGGCACATTTCTTCGCGGTTGCCCCGAATCTGAAGTGGTAGTAGCAAAACTGCGGTGGATGGGAGGTAGTAAGTGGCTGTAGAAGTCGTTCGTTGGGGCGCGAGCGATTGGTGGGTGGTGGGCGGCTTTGTCGCCGCTTCGGCACGTCACGGGGTAGGCGTGTATGTCCTATGGCATTCATGTCAGCGTCGGTTGACGTTGAATAGGCATCCTCGTCGTCAGGGGTGGAGGCGTTGATGGAGGTCTTGAAGTGGCTGTCCATAAGGGCGTCGGCTTTGGTCATCAAGTCCTTTATGGGTAAACTATTGACATCGGGTATGGCAGCGCGCACAGGTTCAGGTAAGGGGCGTATCCAAAGGGCACGGAGTAGGTTCACCTCACGAGGAGAGCCGTCTGCGGCAGGTTGAAGGCGAGTGATACTGGTCATTTCCCTGAGGGCAAGCGAAGCCCTTTGGTCCCCCAACGGTTGTTGCGAGAGCTGAAAAAGCTTTGCTATACGGGCGGCTGGCGACGGCGAGTACTGCTGCAGAAGGTATGATTTGAGGTCGTCATATGCTATTGGGGTGTCTCCTTGTTCACAAAGCCAGTCGGATATTTCTGGGAAGGTGTCCTCGGGTATCGCCGCGAGAACATAATCCGCTTTGGTGGTTGAGCGAGTCACGCCCCAGATACGAAACTGGACTTCTGTGCGCTGAAACCAAGGAAACTCCTCTCCGCTGGCAAACGATGAAAGTTTGAATGGAGAGCCGCAGCACCAACTGCCGTAGAGTCCGCCATAGTACCAACGATGAAGGGGCGAGGGGGTGGAAGGCGGTGGGAGTGAGTCGACTTCCGGGGTCACCAATGTGACGGGCCGAGAGAGGAGTTGTGAAATCAAAGGCAGATTGGAAACGACTGAGTTATATTGTTGTGGAACACTCTCCTTATATACAAAACCTCAAGGCAACAGGACATGACAAGTTCACAAGACAGACAATATCACAGAGGAAAAACCAGACAGGAATTTTCATGTTCGTTTTAGTGCGAGGGAGGAGCGAAGATACAAGCATAATATATACAAAAGGAATTATGTACAATTGTGTGAAACACTGTTGGTACACCTAAAAATTGGTTTCATGTATATATATACAGTATATATACTATATATATATATATATATATATATATATATATATATATATATATATATATATATATATATATATATATATATATATGTATATATATATATATATATATATATATATATATATATATATATATATATATATATATATATATATATATATATATATATATATATATATATATATATATATATATATATATATATATGTATATATACTTATATATATATATATATATACATATATACTGTATTCATATTTATATATATAAATATATTTATATATATATATATATATATGTATAAACACAAATATATATATATATATATATATATATATATATATATATATATATATATATATGTAAAAATATATATATATATATATATGTATATGTATATGTATATGTATATGTATATGTATATATATATATATATATATATATATATATATATATATATATATATATATATATATATATATATATACATATATCCACACACACACACACATATATATATATATATATATATATATATATATATATATATATATATATATATATATATATATATATATATATATATATATATAGGTATACATTCCTAACATATCTTACTTCAAAGATGATCAGCTTTTCATGACATGTGGTAATGATTTTCACCATGATTGTGTTTCAAACATTTTTACAAAATCTTTGTTGCAGTTTTGATGCTGCTGTGCAAGATAAAACTGATGATATTCAAACTTTCAAGAATGAATGAAAGTTTTATAAAAAAAATATATATATATCCTAACATCAAATTTCTTGTGTCTTCTGTCTTTAAATGTCAATGTGATATTTCCCCTGTATTTTGTGTAAAATAAATATGATATTTATAATTCAATTAAAAGATATACTTTGCTCCTCGTAACATACCAGCTTCCACATGTGGGATAAAATAATTTAATCAACGTACCTCTAATTGAATCAAGCACAGTAGGAGAATGTAGCGTGGATAAAAAGTTCCTAAAATCAGATACAGTAAAGATTTGTAAAATAAACCTTAGCACAAATAAGGTATTGCTTTCTTTCTGCTAAAAACTGCTTGGTAATGACGATTATCGAATAGAACTTTTAGTGTTATTCAGTGAGAACTCATACCATTTTGATATATTCTTAATAACTATGTAAACGAATCTTACAATTTGTTAAAATTTTCATGCAATTTGGAAAAAAGGAAGGGGGTTAAATGTACTAAGAAAAATAACTTTTTCAGTCGACCGTTATTTTTTTTTTTTAAATTTAATTTTCATATTTTCTTTTTTCAGTTAACTTGCAAACTAAACTCCAAACCTATCAAGAATAAAGATGATATTTTTTTTTTTTAGATACTTTCAAAGAATTCTTGTTTTTGTAAATTTTTTCTTATAAAACTGTGATACAGAAGATAATCTTTAAAGCATATTTGCTATATTAATCTTTTAAACTAGCTCTAGAACTTTCACGATTCAAAAAAAAGGACATAACACAGTCACCAATAATGCTAGAATTCTATAACTAATAGGTATTTTGAGAAAAACAAACTTTTCCTAAACTAAGATATGGTAATTGTCATCAATTGATTTCATATTATTCTTAAAAGAAGGTGTAAATATGAAAACTGGAGGATAAACATTCATCATCAGATATTTGATAACTTGAGCAGAGTGAAAATACAAGAAAAAAAATGTATCCCTTAATCACAGTTCTTTGGCTATAGGCGAAATTAGTTTTT
>NC_090760.1:26288386-26308386 GCF_036898095.1 Palaemon carinicauda
ACCAGCCTATTGATCACAATGCACTAGATATATCATTCTGGACTAAAATCTCCTTCAGTGAAAGTTTCTTCTCCGTTGACTACTTACAAATCATCTTAGAGAGGCCTATAAGTTAACTCATCCATCTGAGAGACTGATAAAAGATTACTGGAGTCAAGATAGATTGACATTTCCTGGGAAGAAAAAAAAAAACCAGTTCGGTTCCAGGGGGAATTCCATCCCGGCAATCGGTGAGTTCCCTATTTAAGGGATGAAAGCTATTTATATGTGAAGGAACAAATAACAAAATTCTAAAAGTAATTTGTATTTCCTCGAGTCCTTTGAAGTTGAACTTGCCTCCTCAACCCTCAACCGCCCCTCAGAGTCCTGAGTTAAAAGTTTCAAGTGAAGATCTCCCAATAGGTGGAGGTACGGGGCTTCTCACCCACACTCACCGCCTATTGTTAACTACCTCGTTAATCGATGGGGCTTTTCGCCATTGCTCACACTTTCTTATTAACTACCTCGTTAACGATTTTAACGGTGGTTTCATCTCGCGCTGAAATCCTCCTCCTACTCAAAGGATTCAGGTTTCTAGTTGGGAAAAATACAAATTACATCTAAAATTTGTTATATCCTCTTATCAGTGACAATTCTGAACGGAAAGAACATGAGTTGACGGTATTTTTCGTTTACTTTTTAAAAAGTTAAAAATTCTAGATGTACGAAAAACTATCGGTTAAAGTTTTTTTTTCTTTTTTTTTGATAGATAGAGAAAAAAAGTGTGTGAATAATCTGTTTCATAGGTTTTGATGTTACCATAAAGGTATCCTATGACAGAAGAGGCATATAACGCTTCTTAAAGTTTGAAGATCGGTCATAAATAACAGAGGCAAGTGACAGTGACAATACTCTAGAGACTTACAATATATATATATATATATATATATATATATATATATATATATATATATATATATATATATATATATATATATGATCAGTGCCAAAGTCTCCCCTCCACTCAAGCTAGGACCAGAGAGGGCCAAGCAATGGATGCTGATGGCTCAGAAGGTAAACCTATCTGTTCCCGCAACCGCCCCCCTCCCATCCTTATCTTAAATGGAGGGTGAGGTTACAGACACTACGAGAAACTATCGAACTTGGGTGGGTCTCGAACCCAAATCCAGCAGGTCACCTGGCAGGGACATTTTTGACAGTCTACCACAACCCCTTACGTTCTTAATGATATACTGTTACATTGCAGATGATGTCATTAAGCTTCATTTGTTATGTTTGGGTGCATTAATGGGAAAATAACGGTTTAAATGAAAGTAATAACTTTCTCAACTTTCCTTTTGTATGATAAATTTTGTATTTATCTTAGTTTCTAAACTTCCTTAGACCAATTAGCTATTTCTAACAACCATCACTTACATTCCGCCACAGAAGAACGCCTACAATAATTCGACCTTAACTACGCCCTTTAACACCTAACCATAAATGTGAAATTAAGAAAATCCCCTCAGCCATTGGGAAAATGAAGTGTTGTTGCTTTTATCAAAGGCCACCAATTTAATCTCGTTAAAGGCCTTACTAATAAGCCTAAATATAAGCAAACCCTTGTTAAATGGTAATTATTTATGAATACAGAAGCTTAGAAGTAACCATGCTGTCCCTCTACGAAAAGCTGATAAATATGCTGTCTTCGACTTAATCGACATTGTGAATTACTAGCAAATAGTCGACGATAACTCTTCATGATGAAGGAATATCTATTTCACTTCTATGTCAATCAAGAGGCTAATTTAACTATAGAATAAGTAAATTCTATGAAAAGCTACCCCAGCTCCCTGTTACAACTACCTAATTTGAATATACTATATTTACATAATAAAAATGCCCATGAAAGATTAGTTACCAAACTGAAGTATATATCTAACATCTAATTATATATCAGCGAAATCCCCTTCCACCTTCCAACTGACACATCCCACACATTATCCTCTGTAATCCCCTTCTATGTAATGGTAATATTCCACTGCAATAAGACCAACACATGAACTTGAATTTGGTTTAGGGTGTATTATCTTGTTCCGTGAAAATATAAAATAATGCCATTATCTATCTAATTTCTTACCCTCAAAAGGTATCAGAGATTAAATAAATTATATCTGAAAAAAATCATGAACCTTGGTAGAGTGACCATAAAATCAGTTTTAAAAATAATGAAAATTAAAACGATAATAATAAAAGCAACATTACTAACTATAACTGTTATTACTAATGGTACCCATGATAACATTATGTAATCTTTACTATGCGAAAATTATAGCAGCTCTTATAAAGTGTATATTTCTGCATTAACGATCGAGTTGTAGCAATGGTTTTTAGTGGTGGAATAAGAGATCTTTATTAAAGGTGGAAAGAATGAGGAATCCCTTAACAACTAAAGTTCTATTTAGTGAATCATGGGAAGAATTGCAAAAGATGCTAGGAGATTTGAATAGAGGGAGCAGGACTGCAGGACTAAAAATTAATTTGATTAAAACTAAGTTGATAAATACATATACTCAGGGTAAACAGTAAGTGTTTCCCAAGGACATGAAACCGAATGTTACCACTGTATTAGCCTCCTAGCTTCTAGCTCGTAGAGTGGTAACGTGTTCGCCGAGCATTCATATGGTAGCAGATCAGTCCCAAGTCTGGGACCGTGTGTTTAAGCTGTTTACTATGGAGACCGCTGCAGTGTTTAGGCACTTCAGTGGGGGTTTGGGTTTGCCCAACTAACGTTCTGGCGAGTATCTATTGTGATGAAACTGGAACCAAAACCAGACGCCTTTAAATTAAGTGAAGGATAAGCAGTGTATAGAGAGATTTTAGTGTACAAAATGATAATAACATAAAATAAAGTTACACATTCTCTACAAAAGAAAAGTATATAATCAGATGGTCCTACCCGAGTTAACTCATGTATTAGAAGCTTGGAGCCCTACTGAAACCTTTAAATATAAGCTAGTTACAACTAAAAGAGCTATGGAAAGAGTAACGATGGCATTAACACCAAAAAAAAAAAAACGCATACGAGAGCAAACTACAGTATAAGTTATTCTAGCAACAAGTAAGAAAAAAAGAAAATAGATATAGGCAGGATTTAAATTTATAATAAGAATGATGATAATAAATGGACTTAAGGATTGACAGAATGGGTCCCTAGAGAAAGCATAAGTAGTAGGGGAAGAAAGGGAAGACGATACATTGATGAACTAAGAAATTTTCTGGTATAGACTTGCACAAAATGACAATAAACAGACAGGAGTGGAACACGTCTAATGCTTCTGTCCTGCAATTGACTAAATATAGCTGATAATCTATATATATATATATATATATATATATATATATATATGTATATATATATATATATATACAAGTATATATATGTATATATATACACTATATATACATATATATAATATATGTATATATATATATATATATATATATATATATATATATATATATATATATATATATATATGTATAAAATTTCTATATACATACATATACATATATATGTATATATACATACACACACATATATATATATATATATATATATATATATATATATATATATATATATATATATACTGTATATATGTATATATGTATATAAGTTATATAATTATGTATATATACATATACACACATATATATATACATATATATATATATGTATATATGTATATATATATATATATATATATATATATATATATATATATATATATATATATATATATATATATATATATATATATATATATATAAATTATATATGTATATATACATATATATATATATATATATATATATATATATATATATATATGCATACATATATATATATATATATATATATATATATATATATATATATGCATGTATATTTACGTGTGAGAGTATGGTGCTATCTCCATATGTATGACTATTTTTGTGAATTTTTATAATGTCTATGTGGATATTCGAATACTAATGCTTCCATATATTTTTTTAATCATGGTGAAAATTTGGAATTTCATTATTACGAAATTTGCTTAATCCCATATTTTAGTACAGTACTTCCCTTTAACAAGGCAATGGTTTTAATTTTCACCTATATATTAAAAGATATTTTCGGTTGCTCCACAGATAAAAAATGAAAAAAGGATTGAGAAGTGATTCCTTGAAATGAAAAGCTTCTTCTATTTCTGTACAGATGTGGTAGTTCCAAATATTTTTTTTTTAGCTATTGCAGATTAGAATTTATGTCAAGTAGTAAGTGAAATTTGGAAGGAAATGTATTTTGAAACCAGAAATTGCATGTTATACAGGGTGAGGGTCAATGCCTTCAGAGCATTTTTTTTTTCAGCTTATTCCTCAACAATATTTAAATAGGAATTTCGATGAAGTTCTTTTAGTTTTTTCTCTTATATTATAGTTTATCTATATGCAAATGAAAATAAATCATAAATCATAATAGAGAATGAGACTTTTTGAATCTTAATGTTGATAATTGAAATACGTTGTTTCTAAAATTTAGACAATAACACCAATGCTTCTGTAGGGACAAGTAGAATCCCTCGATCTGCTTGAAGTTATACTTCAAACATTTATAGTAACACAATGTAGCGCTATATACAACAAGCCTTTTTAGACCTTGACAACGATCCCAAGAACACGTCTTATATATTTTGCGGTTTCCGATATACGCATACCCCTTATTTTCGCGTCCTGTCCCTTATACCTTGACTTAGTGCACTGATCTTCCCCACCGCCATACTCAGGACCTTGAGACCTTTCCCGTAATTTACGGTTTTCGCGTCCCCACCCCTTATAGGAAGGGGTATGCCCATCCTTACACCCATCTACGTCTCAGGACCTCGAGACCTTTCGAACGAGCTCAAAAACACCTCTTAACTCCGAGTAGTTCCTTAGATACCTTACCTTTCATTTTACGGTTTTCGCGTTCCTACCCCTTAGAGGGAGGTGTACGCCAATCACCACAACCCCCATACATCGTAGAACCTTGAGACCTTCCCAACGAGCCCAAGAACACCTTTAACTCCTTATGGTTGCTGAAAAACTTTTACTCAAGAAAAGCTTATGGTTTATGTTTTTTTTTTCATCTGTTAATATCGGACCTTACGGTACAACCCATGGGAAAGGAGAAGATATTAGTCTTTTGCGTGGTGGGGGTTCTTGCCAGGCCCTTGAATATATGTATGTATATATATATATATATATATATATATTATATATATATATATATATATATGCATATATATACATATACACACACACACACACATATATATATATATATATATATATATATTATATATATGCATATATATACATATACACACACACACACAAATATATATATATATATATATATATATATATATATATATATATATATATATATATATATGCATATATATACATACACACACACACACACACACATATATATATATATATATATATATATATATATATATATATATATATATATATTGAGAGAGAGAGAGAGAGAGAGAGAGAGAGAGAGAGAGAGAGAGAGAGAGAGAGAGAGAGAGAGAGAGAGAGAGAGAGAGAGAATTATAGTTAAAGAATCTTTAAAACATCAAGAAAAAGTGCATATCCACAATCCATGGCTAAATATGTAACTACACATATTACCGATTTAGATTATTTAAGGTGAAGGTGTTATAGGTTTTAATTATAATGTATCAGTACTTTGTACTATAGAATACCAAGAATGTACTATTGATTACCTTTTTATTTCGACCTAAAGAACCATTGCCTAAAATTCTTCATTGGCTGCATCGTCCAAATTATATGTAATCTCAGATCGCAAAACTAATATGACAGTGATCCGGCTAAGAAGTTTCTAATGATTATTCTCAACAGTTGTGATATTCCCCAGAGAACTAGAGTAAAATGCTAAGCTCGTTTACGAGGTCAAGTTTGTGAGATTATATATGGTCTCAAGGAACATGTTTTTAACCTATCCTAGTGTATTTTACACAATTACTAGCAGACATGATTATATAACTTCAGACAAAGGTCAAATATATTCGATGACCGTCAATCCCTCGGAAATGTTTTTAGAAAAAATGACTGAACTACTTGTTATAATATCACACTACTAACGAGTGTTATCTAACTAATAATTCGACATGCAATAGATATTTTTGTTTAGTAACAAATATATAAATAAAAAGTTATTGCAACTGTATATAAGGAAACAGGGAGCACTAAAACATGAAAGTTTTTCTTGATACTCATTTCATTTTTTATCTTCGGGGAAAAGTCTATGATTAAAACTTTTAGCCGTAGATGATAGTAAACCTTTATGCTGAAACCCTGTCTAATAATTTAGTTGATATAGATATAATAGATGATACATAAATTCAAACATATATGAATTGTACGACAAAATATTACTGATTATTCCATGTTACCTCCACTAAAATGATTGAACTGTGATGGTCATTTATATGGATACTCGTTTCATGGAATTTTGATCGTAGACAAAAAGGGTGAAGGGAGACACCTCTCGAGGACCCATTGGATGCGTACCTGGTCCTAATAATAACTTATAAAACTATATTTTCAAATAAATTATATCCCCAGTTGTATTAAAACCCCTTGTTTGCTGTTTATTTAAAGAAATATTTTGATTGCTTTATTCATCTGCTTTATAAGAAAATTACAGTTTCCTCATGTTATCTTGGATCAAAGTGTTTTTTTAATATATATATAAATTGTATATATATATATATATATATATATATATATATTATATATATATATATATATATATGTGTGTGTGTGTGTGTGTGTGTGTGCATGCATATATAAATACATATATATATATATATATATATATATATATATATATATATATATATATATATATATACATATATATATATATATATATATATATATATATATATATATATATATATATATATATATATATATATATATATGTATATATATATATATATATATATATATATATATATATATATATATATATATATATATATATATATATGTATTTATAAATATATATATATATATATATATATATATATATATATATATATATTTATATGTATATATATACAAATATATATATATATATATTTATATATATATATATATATATATATATATATATATATATATACATATATATGTATATATATATGTATATATATATGTATATATATATATATATATATATATATATATATATATATATATATATATATATATATATATATATATATATACATACATATATCTATATATATATATATATATACATATATATATATATATATATATATATATATATATATATATATATATATATATATATACATACATATATCCCTCTTAAGAAAATTTTTAAACGATTGAGCTATGTTTACCCTATACAATGCTCTTTGTATCTCTGAGCAAGCCATAACAAAGTGACGTAAAAGATCATCCCATCGAAATTCAAAAGGCCGAGGCTTTTCCCCGACCTCCATTACTTTTGTAGTCCAGTCGCGTTCTCGCCTAAGCTGCCAATACCGATAGATAAAGCCACGAAAGCCCCAACAAATTTGGAAGATCAAGTGACACGAATTGGGCTGCTGGAAGGAAAGAGAGAGAGAGAGAGAGAGAGAGAGAGAGAGAGAGAGAGAGAGAGAGAGAGAGAGAGAGAGAGAGAGAGAGAGAGAGAGAGAAATATATTTTCAGTTTCTTAAATATATATATATATATATATATATATATATATATATATATATATATATATATATATATATATATATATATATTATATAAATACTTATATATATATATATATATATATATATATATATATATATATATATATATATATATATATATATATATACATACACACACACATATACATATATATATATATATATATATATATATATATATATATATATATATATATATATATATATATATATATGTATATATATATACTATATATATATGTATATATATATATATATATATATATATATATATATATATACATATATATATATGCATATATATATATATATATATATATATATATATATATATATATATATATATATACATATATATATATATATATATATATATATATATATATATATATATATATATATATATATATACATACATAAATATATATATATATATATATATATATATATATATATATATATATATATATATATATATACATACATATGTATATATATATATATATATATATATATATATATATATATATATATATATATATATATATATATATATACGTGTGTTCGTGTGTGTGTTTGCGTTTAAATACTTATTTGTTATTGCATACTGAGATTCAGCTATTAATGTTGATTTATATTACTGTAAATGTGCGTGTTTTCTTCATATGAACTTTTTTTATTCATTTTCTCTATGGATCTAATAAGTTTTAATTTCATAATATATAAGAGTAAGTATTCTCAAATTAGTGTTAATAAACTTAATGCTTCTGCAATATGCTTTTTATTTCGCATTTGAGAACAACAAAAGATTTAGAACACAAAATACGAAGGAATCTTTATGCTGGAGTTGTTATTTGCTAAACGATTTTCTCACCAAATAATTTGCTGCTCATCTCTCTCTCTCTCTCTCTCTCTCTCTCTCTCTCTCTCTCTCTCTCTCTCTCTCTCTCTCTCTCTCTTTCACCGAATTGCCTAAATACATTTTAGATGAAAATAGGAAAATAAAACTGATATCTATGAAAAAGATTATTCTGTTCAACATTTATTTCAAGTGATTTAACCGGAGCGGAGCGGCATACACAAAGCCAATCCTGAAATTGCAGATTAATCTTGTTAAACGTTTACATCCCTATAATATAATATCTAAGAAGGGAGAACAATATCACTTCCACTTTTATGCGCAAATTATAAACATCACCTTTTAATAAGAAAATAGTATAATATCCCATGCCTTTGTTTAAGCAATTTATTATTCTATGTAAGATAAGAAAATATCTATATTTACGTTATAATTGGTATAATGATGATAATTAGAATAAATGCACCAATAACCAGATCTAGGGCTATGGACATTTATTCTAAAGCTCTATTGCATTCAAGCAAACTAGGCTTCCCAATAAATTCTAATGTCAGATATGTCAATATATATTACATGTATTTAGACGATGTTATGTAAGACTAGTAAATTATCGATTATTTGTGTGTGATTAATAACTTGAAATGTTGACCATGTTGAAAATAGAAATAGGATATAAGAAATGATAATTTAAACGTAATAAACATGATATACATAAGATAATAATAATAGAATAATATGAAATTTAAAGTGTATCTTTGATTAGGAAATTTATTATCCTTGATATTCCACTATAATTTAATAAGGTCTTTATATGGTGGAGTATCGTGATGTCTTACTCTGAAAGTTGGGTAACAGTGGGACAAGGAGTGTTGTCCATCCTATTTGTAAGTGAAGAAGAATTAATCTCTCTCTCTCTCTCTCTCTCTCTCTCTCTCTCTCTCTCTCTCTCTCTCTCTCTCTCAATCTTAATGTCTGTTTTTGTTTGTTTATGAAGAAAAGATAGGAAGAATTTCACACTATTCATGATATCTTTAAAAGCTCTGACGCACTATGCGATGAGTTCACATTATGCTACAGTACTCTCTCTCTCTCTCTCTCTCTCTCTCTCTCTCTCTCTCTCTCTCTCTCTCTCTCTCTCTCTCTCTCTCTCTCTCTCCATAGCATCGTTAGAGTCAAAATGTTTCTTTCTTATAAGTAAGATGAAGCCAACACACTCTTTTACAGCAGTCTCTCGATTCGGGCGATTCCTTTAAGGCCAACAATAAGGTCTCACAGTAAGTAATTGTCAGTGGAAAGATTTTCAGACTTTCTTTCCGTTGCATTCCTCTTCTTCATACCATGATTTTCTGATATGTAAACCATTTATGAACAGTGCTCATCTATTCACAAGTCGTTTCCGTATATAATTGTTTTATTTTTCATTTAATTACTGTTTAGGTTTCCTGAAAATAGCAATGCTTACTACCTCACTTGTTCGGCAATGTTTTTCTCAGTATTCCCACTTCTGCCGATCCTGTTCTGTACTCTTAATGATGCTATATAACTGGAACATTTATTGCAAGGTTTCATGTCTCTACTTACATAATTGAATTCATACCGTATGCTTCGAATTTCTGGTTTTACCATTTGCTACATTTCATCTCTCCTTACTGAAAATCCGAATACATGTATGTTTGTCTTTAAGACAGTTTATGTTAACATCATTTATTTTTTTTATAAAACACGGAAATTAATATTTAGTCCATCAACTGGTATTTAACACAGGATTTATATTAATAAGAATTATATGTTACAAGTTCCATTTAATGATTGAAACACTATTCCCTGATTGGACGCTGTCCAGTGAGGAGCTCAGATTAACCAGAAAAGGACCGGCTTTAGTGACATTGTGAAACCTGCTTAGCGGCGCCCTTAGAATTCTGCGTCGTACTTACTCCCTGCTTATTCATCTCATCGTCATCCTGTCCGTTCGGATGTATCCGTGCAGATGCCCGCACGTGCATCTTCCTTCAAATAGAAAAAAGAAAAAGTACAAAAAAAAAAAAAAAAAAAAAAAAATTCAGCGATGGTCTCCATTAGTCATTTGTATACGAGCTACCAACGCAAGATCCCTTGGCCCACCTATGTATCGGGTCGCTCAAAATACTCATCATCGATTAAAACACTTAAGAAATACTTTAATGATTGATAGAGAGAGAGAGAGAGAGAGAGAGAGAGAGAGAGAGAGAGAGAGAGAGAGAGAGAGAGAGAACTACCTTGTGCCTGATAACATCTGCTTACAGAATCTATGTGGAAAAAACATTCCCGTTTGTTGCTTGAAAGCTAATATTCCTAAGACTCTTTGATGAGATTTCATACCGGTGTGGCAACTAAAACAGTGCAGAAGCTAAATATTTGTTTGTAGAAAATATACCTCCAATGAAATTGATAGTGAGAGTAAAATTAGACTAATAAGGCTTAGAGAAAGCTTTCCTCCACTCCAACGGTGGAGACTTTTTCATACTGTTTCATAACAAGACAATTATTCATCATATTATTAAGGACGTTTTTTCTGTTGTGCTATACTTTTCAAGCTCGTTTCATTCCATAATTATTCAATATTTTTAGCAAAAATTGTATTTTTATCGTGAAGAACTATGGCTTTGTACAAAATTGTATTTGTTTCAACTCTGTAATCTATTTTTAATTAGTAATGATAGGCTTATGTAATCTAAATATCAAAGGATTTTACTTTTTTTTTGCAAACCGAGCCAATAGGATATAATGTTTCTAAAAAAAGGTTTATTTTGTAACGCAATAACCATACAAAACTGTTCTCTTATTTGACCAAAACAGCAACATCGACACTACCAATAATTAGTAACCATTATGCAGTTATTTCTTCTGTTCTCTTATACCGATATCACATTTCCATACGTTTTGCTAAATTTCCCATCCCCTATTCTAATATTAATATCGATATCTGTTACACGTATATATTCCAAGGTTTTTTTTTTTTCTCAGTGAGAATAATAAGAGCTATAGCCTATTTTCTAATGTTCCGATAAAATATCCCTGTTTTTTTTTTCTTTTCTCAAAACCTCCTTTAGCAAATTAGAATAACATATAAATTTCCTACTTCCTTATATTTTGCCAAACCTCTCGTCGGCAATTTTAATAATAATTGTGATACTTTATTTTCTTAAGTTTTCTCATATATACTCTCCCTAATTAAACTGAAATCTACAAGGTACTTTTCTCCATGTTTTGCTAAACTCATCACTAAAATAATTGATTTTTTTTTTCTTTTTTTCAATGTTTTTCCAAACTTACCTTTTGTAATTATGATATAACAAACAATTCACTCTTCATATATTCTGCCAAACTTCTCCATCTAATAATGACAATTATCTTTGATTTCTGCATTCTTGGTTAAACTTCACCTTCCTAATTATGATGATAGTACACATTTCAGATTACTCTATTTTAGCAAGCTGTCCCTTCCTAATTATAGTAATTAAAATTTGTTCCCTTTTTTGTGGGGTTTATCATAAATTTCCCTCGTTATTTATAAAAAGAATAACGGTTACTTATATGTGTATGTTTCTTTAAGATTCCCCTCCATATATAAAACAATAACCCCTTTATTTTCGTAACTTTATTTAAACTTCTCTATAACTGTGATTATGATGACATATTTCTTTCACATTGATTGCTAAACTTTCCTTCACTAACTCTCATAATAATAAGGCTTGCTAAACATAACCTCCTTAATTCAAATGATAATAATGATATATCATTACCTTATGGTTTGCCAATCATCCCTTCACTAATTATAGAAATAATAATGATTTCTTATTTCCCATTTTTTTTTCTTTTTTTTTTTTTGCTAAACTTTCCATCACTATTTATTAAAATAACACGGATTTCTTTTCCTATGTGTTTGCTAGCCTTCTCCTCATTAATTTCAATAATTATAACAATCTCATATTGCCTTATGTTTTTCAAAATTTACCCTCTAGTTAAAATGGTAACAAAAATCTCCTATATCCATATATTTTGTTAAACATTCCATCCTTAATCGTTATTTGTTATAGAGATTTCCCCTCCCTGATTTTGATAAAAATGATGATATTATATTTTAGCATGTTTTGCTAAACTTCCCCGCACTAATTATGATGATGACAGTTTTCTATTAATGATCACTTTCCTAGACTTCCCTTCTAAAGTTATAATGATAAAAACAATCTTTTATTTCCTTGTGTTTTGTTAAAATTCCCCTGCCTGATTATAATGATATCTATTTAATTTTCAACAGAAATTGCTAATTTTCCCTCCTGATCACGAAAATAGTATTGATAGTGATTTTTATTTTCACAAATTTTGCTAATCGCCCCTACCGAAATTGTCATGATAACATGTGTTTCCTTACTTGCCTACCATAGGTATTTCTATAATAATGATATCCAATTTCTGTATACATTCTTTTACTTTCCCCTAGCTAATTACAATGCCTTTTTATATTTCTTTTAGACTTCCCATTCCTAAACATACGAGTGAAGACAATCTTCTATTCCAATTTGTATAGCTAATCGTCTCCCTAATTATATATAAAAAGAAAAAATAAGAATTTCTTTTCCCCTGGGATTTGCTAAACTTTCTGTCGTTAATTAGAATAAGAATAACGATTTACTATTGAGGTTTTTATGACTGAGATCCCCCTCACTAATCATAGTAATCACAACGATTTCATTATCCACTAGGTTTGATAATGCACCTCTCCCTAATTATATCAATAATAACAATTTCCTTTTCCATTATTGATTATATTTGTAATAAGGATTTCCTCTTTCTGTATTCTTTGCTAAACTTCCTCTCCTTTTTTGATAATATTAAAAGCAAGTCTCCATCATATGTCTTGCCCAGTTTTCCCTTCCTACTTCAGATAATGATATTGATTTCTTACATTTTATATAGATAATAGACTTTTTCTAATGGATTATATCATAAATGCTAATCTCCTCCTCCAAGTACGAATAAAAATAACAATTTGCTATAAATCCTTGCTTTGTCCATTTCCACCAATCTTATTTAAACAAAATCGAGTACTTCGTGTGTTTTGCTAGACTTATCATCTTTATAGAGTGATAGCCTAGTAAAAAGATGGTGACATGCCGCACAAATCGACAAATTTTCTCCTAGTACGGTAGTTTTCAAGATGATCCAACAACCTTGTCATCTTAACTGTAGACATTTTTTTGAATATTTCTATGAAAAAACTGCTTATTTTTAGACAGTTTTATAAACGTATATGCATTAAAACGATGGTACTTGCCAAAAACTAGTGTTTTCCTTCCATTTCAATACATTTATCGACTGTATCGTGATAGAAACACATATTCAGTCAAATTAGTAGCCTACAGGATATAACCTTCATTGTTTGGTATAGGCAAAGTTTTCTGCTAGAAGGGTCCTCTATTAAAAAATAATTTCTCTGCAGAATGCTATTATAATCAGAGTCCTATTTGGTAGTAGATGTTTAACTGCTAAGAGATATATGAAGTAGTATTTATGTGTTGCGCCATCAATATCACACTTAACACCTACATATGACATGTTAAAATATAGTATATATAATTACGCTTACAACAGTGTGCGCTCTCTGTTTCAGTTACCACGAATTTGATGGTTAAATGCGTCCCAAGATATACTGATCTCAGTGTATAATGTTCCAGAAACAAACATGTGGACATCTTCGTTGTTCCTTAAATAAAAGAGGAACCGATACCACATTCCCCGCCAATCCGTCCTTCCTGGAAAATTTGACTTGTCTCAGGAAACGTAATGCCCTGCCAGTACCTCTTCCCATTGGTATTAACATAAGTGTGGAGGACTTCTCCACTAACCAAATTCAGTGTCACAAGTCGTGCCAATCACTATTTAATGACAATATACTGGAAAAGGTCAAAATGAAAGAAAGAAACAACACCTCTGTAAAGTTTTGTGGTAAGCAGACAATTTCATCTAAGGATGTCTCTCGAGAGGGCCAGTTGCATCTTTTGTACTAAGCAAGAGGACACCTTGTATGAGTTCAGAACTCTAGGTACATATGAGATGTCAGGTCTATAGCCAGAGAGTTGCAGGCAACAGAATTGTTGGATAAAATTGAAGGGATTGACAACCCCAATTTTGTGGAAGCTAAATATTATTTGACTTGCTTGACTAGTTTGAGAAATCTGCGTTGATCCCTTGACAGATAGGTGGACAGTTTCAAGGATGATGTGGCAACTGAAAAGAAATTTAAAGCCACGGGTGTTTATTGCACTAGTGATCAACATTGAAAACAAAGTAGAAGATGGCACATTCTGCTTTCAGTTTGCCATACTAAGACAGATGTACGAGAGTCGTCTTGCAAACTTCAGGATCAAATATGAGATCAACAAGGGATGCTTCAAAAACCAGATCTGGGAGAATTTTTCACATGCTTAAGTCAATGGTGAGTGCAAGAATCTCATACTTATGTTTGATCAAGGAATGTAAAAACTACAAAAGCAGGCTTTCAAACAGGTCTACGAGAGAGATGACCTGATATTGGCAACGGCTACCACCATTATATACCAGGAAATGTTTATGTCTGAGAAAGATGGTTTTATTAGTTGATGTGGTAATGAATTTTGGAGGTAAATGCCCTTCAGGATGATTACTCACTGCTTTTCCTGAACTTTCAGCCCATCGTTGCACAGTACTAATCTAGATTCTGGCCTGGATTGAGTAAAACCCTGATTCTTTCAGCTAAAGAGATGTTGTAGCTAAAAAAGAATACACTGGGAGTTACAGATGACTAGTCTGCAAGTTTATATACTCAACTCTTCTCAGTTGAGGCTTTAAAAGAGGGATATCGGCTAAATGTCCACTACTGATGGCTAAACTGGTGAAAGCAGTATATTTTGTACTGCATTCCATCATCAAGTGATACTTCATATTTTTGGTGGACTTGGAAGATGTGTCCTTCCAAATTTCCATCCATGGGTCTTCCTTAAAGTACCATCCAATGTCCTTTAGCATTGTGTTTTAAACTTTCATCTGCTCCCCAGGTGGTCTTGTGAGTGTTCCACTTTATATCAACTTGGGCCTATTTGTATGGGATACATCCGTTGTGGGGCATGGCCGCCTTCTTCTATTTTTATCATATGAAGGCTAAGCTACCAGTCACAAACAGAAAAGCTATCTGGGAATATTGATCATCATAAATATACCATGTATTTCCTTCAGATTCATGCTTCATCAGGTTCAGGGAAGTAGGAAACTGCTCATGATCGGACAAAAACTCACTTAGAAATTGCTAATTCTCCTTGGTTGTCTATTATCCTTTTAGAGGCTCAGGATTGAATGGGTTCTTAGCGAGAGGTAGTTTCAGTGGTCTCTGTAGTGGCACTGGTCAGCTACCCTGGATCCTACCTCTTATCCTGATCCAATGGATTAGAAAGTGGAGGGATATCTCCCCCGGTGGCAAAGCAACAGGAACTGTGTTTGGGAAGTTTGCCTGAACTCTCAACAACAGGATATGCTTTGGTGCAAAGAATAACAGGTGGGGGCAAGCCTTGAGATCTTAGCTTGTTAGGCCCTGTGGATAGACAAAATGATAGTAGCACATTAATGTTCTGGAGTAAGTAGTAGATATCAGTGTAATGCAATCGATCCAAAAATGGGAGATATGATACTTGGTAGTCCTAAAAAACTATAACATAGTTGTAATTGCTAACATCACTAAGCAAGGAACCAAGGTATGTCTAGGATGCTTGTATTGCAGTGTCCGTACCATTCGTGGCTAAATGGTACGGTCGCTGTCATATAAGCATCCTGGACCAGGGTTTGATTCCCGACCAGTCAGATGTTATTATCTTTGAGTGATTTAACCACGAGACTTTCATCCTTAGGTCGTTCGGAGAATTCAGACATTAATGTATTAAAATATATGGCTTATTTGAAAAAAAATAAAATAAAATATATATATATATATATATATATATATATATATATATATATATATATATATATATATATATATATACACATATATATATATATATATATATATATATATATATATATTTATATATATATATACATATATATGTATATATATATACACACATATGTATATATATATATATATATATATATATATATATATATATATATATATATATATATATATATATATATATATACACACACATATGTATATATATATATATAAATATATATGTATATAAATATATATATATATATATATATATATATATATATATATATATATATATATATATATACATATATATATATGTATATATATATATATATATATATATATATATATATATATATATATATATATATATATATACACATATATATATATATGTATATCTATATATATATATATATATATATATATATATATATATATATATATATATATATATATATATATATATATATATATATAAAGAATTCATGTCATTTGTAGGGGTTGGGTACGAGAATTGTTTACCCTTCCAGATTATCTTCTGGTCTTTGGGGATTAGGCTGCTAGTCACATTTCCATTTATTTAAATTTATAGAATGCAAGGCTCATTCACAGCTTAGTGGAATTATCTAAGTTGCAGACAGTAATAGCTAAATCATTTCTATAACACATTATCGGAGTTCCTTAAAAAGCTTGCCTTGATAGCTGGTTGCTATGCACGAAAGGTTATGAACCGTATAAATCAATAAAGTACTCACCTTACAAAGCAATAGATACTTTTTGTGTAAGATAATCATCGACGTTTTACTCAACATAGAACATCATGGAAATGATAATATGTATTCCTTTAGGTAGTATGCAGTAATGCCTTGAGATATGAGCATTCCAACATACGAGCAATGTGAGATACAATCAAGCCGCCCAGCCAATATTCGCTTTGAGATACGAGCAAAAATTTAAGATACAAGCACAATTGGAGATGCTGACGCTAGGTGCCGAGCGTATGAGAGCTACTCTCGAGGCAGTAACAATTGTTCATTTCCTTTAATATCCGTGTTTTTAACGTTAATTTGTGAACAACTGACTCAATAGCCATTGGTACAAAGCAAGCAAATGGAAACCAGAGCAGTGATAAGAAAAAAGAGCATAATGACGATTGAGGTGAAACGTAAAATTATCGAAAAGCATAAGAGTGGTGTACGAGTGTCTGAGCTTGCTCGCCATTACCTTAGGAGTACATCGACAATATGTACCATCCACAAACAAAAGGATGCTATTAAGAGCAAAAATTCTTTGGTAGGCCTAACCGACCTGTCAAAGTTACGAAGTGATGTAAATGATGAGATTGAGAGGCTTCTGTGGTTGTTGGTTAAGGAGAAGCAGTTGGCGGGAAATAACATGACTGAGGCAATCATCTGTGAAAAGGCCAGAGCAATCTACAAAGACATGAAACAAAGAAAAGCAGCTGATATTGTGGAGACATACACAGCAGTAGAGACCTTCAAAGCCAGTCGTGGCTGATTTGATAACTTCAAAAAGCGAACTGGAATCCACTCGGTTATGAGGCATGGGGAAGCTGCAAGTTCTGACGTGAAAGCCGCGGAAGAGTATGTCGAATGTTTTGCCTAACTTGTTGAAGTAGAAGGCTACATCCCCAAAGTCTTCAGCTGCGATGAAACTGGCCTATTTTAAGATGCCCAGGAGGACATTCATCATGCAGAGGAGAAGAAACTAACAGGCCATAGATCCCTGAAGGATTGACTGACTCTAGCCTTGTGCGCCAATTCCAGCAGTGACTGTAAGGTCAAGGTACTGCTGGTGTACGACTCAAAGAGCCCATGTTTTTTCAAGAGCCAAAGGATCTTAAGAGAAAAACTTCAAGTCGTCTGGCGCACAAATCCTTACGCTTGGGTTATGAGACATTTCTTTACAGAATGGGTTAATCTGAGCTTAGGTCCATTAGTCAATAAGTACTTGTTGGAGAAAAACTTTCCGTTAAAATGTCTTTTGATTCTAGACAATGCCCCTGGGCACCCTCCTGGTCTTGAAAAGCACATTCTTGAGGAATTCAAGTTTGTCAAGGTCCCCTATCACCCTCCCAACACCACGCCCCTCCTCCAGCCCATAGACCAAAAGGTAATTTCAAGCTTCAAGAAAGTGTACACTAACCACTTGTTAAAGAAATGCTTCATTGTCACAGACAACACCAATCTCACCCTTCGTGAATTTTGGAAGGATCACTTCAATATTGTTCATTGCTTGAAAATTATCGATGAAGCATGGTAGGGTACAAGGAGAAAACCTTAAATTCTGCGTGGAAAAAATTGGGCCCGATTCCGTAGCTGAAAGGGACTTCGAAGGGTTTGATATACCAAAGCCTGACCCAGAACCCATGGTGTTGGAAGAGATCGTGTCTCTTGGAAAGGTCATGGGGCTGGAAGTAGATGAGGCATACGTGAACGACCTTGTCAAGGAGCATCAAGAAGAGCTCATGACTGAGGAATTGATCAAGCTCCAGCAGATGCAACATACGGAGGTGTTGCAAGAGCTCAGTGGCGAGGAGGAGGCAGAACTCCTTTCTTCAATGGAGATTAATGAAGTGTTGGTTAAGAGGTAAAATGGCTTGATTTTGTAGTAAAGAGACATCCGGATAAATTGTCTTGTGGTCGTGCTTCAGCTTATTACGACGACATTTGCCTAAGTTGTTTCCGCAACATCTTGAAAAGGAGACACAAACAAACCTCCTTGGATAGTTTTTTTTTTTTTTTAAAGGCCTTCAACAAGTGAAGGTGAGAGCGAGGCAAAATAAGGTAAGACACTTAATGATAAGTGTCAAGGTACGTAGTGTAAGCAACAGTACAAATAGCGTAATAAACATGTACCGTCCAAGTCTCCTTCCCTTTATCCCTCCCCCTCCTCCGCACACACCATTGTTAGTCTCTACTGTCTGTCTTGAAGGTAAGAACTCCATAATAAAGCCACATTTTATTGCAGATCAGTCATTTATGTCATTTTGTGAGTATATGTTGTGAATTTAAACAGTTAAAAATATGTTTTTATATTGCTATATCTTTGATTTTGTTGTTTTTAGAAGGGTGAGTATGGATTACTTTTTATTCTGTTATTTTATATTGGAAAAATGTATTTGAGATATGAGTAAATTAACATACAAGATCGGTCTTGGAATGTACTTGAAGTTTAGGCTTGACTACTTTATTTAATTTTTCACTTTCCTCTCCAGATAATCATATAGCATATATCACCATTCATTAGATTATCTCATAAAAATTTGAAATTGATGCATTTATTT
>NC_090760.1:26313386-26350886 GCF_036898095.1 Palaemon carinicauda
CAACATCGTGTTCAAATAGAAATAAATTTCTACCTCATACTTCGGATCGAACGCTGGCCCCTTCTAATGAAAGGCCAGGTCGAAACCAACCATGCCACGAGAGGCCATAAAAGAAATTGGAACCTAACGGCTAATCAGCTGTTCTAGGATTTACCTGGCGAGACATCAGTCTCTTACCAACGAGTTTTACCTGACTTCCCGGCCCACCACGTGGCACAATTTGTAGTAATTCATTCAAATTACCCCTAATGAGTCAATATGGATAAATATCAACAAAACATCGTGTTCAAATAGAAATAAATTTCTACCTCATACTTGGGATCGAACGCTGGCCCTTTCTAATGAAAGGCCTGGTCGAAACCAACCATTGGATACTGAGATTCAGTTATGAATGTTGATTTATATTACTGTAAATGTGCGTGTTTTCTTTATATGAACTTTTTATATTTATTTTTCTTTATAGATCTAATAAGTTTTAATTTCATATTATATAAGAGTAATTATTCTCAAATTAATGTTGATAAACTTAATGCTTCTGCAATATACTTTTTATTTCGTATTTGAGAACAACAAAAGATTTAAAACACAAAATACGAAGGAATCTTTATGCGGGAATTGTTATTTGTTTAACGATTTTCTCACCAAATGATTGACTGTTCACTTCTCTCTCTCTCTCTCTCTCTCGCTCTCTCTCTCTCTCTCTCTCTCTCTCTCTCTCTCTCTCTCTCTCTCTCTCTCTCTCTCTCTCTCATATCGAATTGCATAAGTACCTTTTAGATGAAAATAGGAAAATAAAACTGATTTCTATGGAAAGGATTATTCTCTTCAACATTTATTTCAAGTGATTCATCCGGAGTGGCATACACAAAGCTAATCCTGAAATTGTAGTTTAATCTTGGAAAAGGTTTACATCACTATAATATGATATATAAGAGGGGAGAGCAATAATGCTTCCCCTTTTATGCGCAAATTATACACATCACCTTTTAATAAGAAAATAGTATAATATCCTATGCTTTTGTTTAAGAAATTTATCAATCTATGTAAGATAGGAAATTGTTTATATTCACGTTACAAATGGTATAATAATAATAATTAGAATAAATGCACCAATAACCAGATCTAGAGGGCTAGGGACATTTTTTCTAAAGCACTATCGCATTCAAGCAAACGACGCTTCCCAATAAATTCTAATGTCAGATATGTCAAAATATATTACATGTATCTAGACTATGTTATGTAGGACTAGTAAATTATCGATTACTTATGTGTGATTAATATTTTGAAATGTTGACCATACTGTACATCATGAAGATAGAAATAGTATACATGAAATGATAATAATGCAATTTATAAAGTGTATCTTCTTATCAAAGATAAGGAGATTTATTATCCTTGATATTTTATTATTATGTAAAAAGGTCTTTATATGGTGGAGTTTCGTGATGCCTTACTCTGAAAGTTGGGTAACAGTGGGACAAGGAAGGTATTGTCCATCCTATTTGTAAGTGAAGAAGAATTAATCTCTCTCTCTCTCTCTCTCTCTCTCTCTCTCTCTCTCTCTCTCTCTCTCTCTCTCTCTCTCTCTTAATAGCATCGTTAGAGTTAAAAAAGTTTCTTCTTTATAAGTAAGAGGAAGCTAACACTCTCTTTTACAGCAGCCTCTCGATTCGGGCGATTCCTTTAAGGCCGACAATAAGATCTCACAGTAAATAATTGCCAGTGGAAAGATTTTCAGACTTTCTTTCCGTTACATTCCTCTTCTTTATACCATAGATTTTCTGATAAACCATTTATGAACAGTGCTCTTCTATTCACAAGTCGTTTCTGTATATAATTGTTTTTTGTTTTTCATTTAATTACTGTTTAGGTATCCTGAAAATAGCGATGCTTACTACCTCACCTGTTCGGCCATTTTTTTTCTCAATATTCCCACTTCTGCCGATCCTGTTCTGTACTTTTAATGATGCTATATAACTGGAACATTTAGTGCAAGGTTTCATGTCTCTAGAGACTTAATTGTATTCTTGCCGTATGCTTCGAATTTCTGGTTTCACCATTTGCTACATTTCATCTCTCCTTACTGAAAGTCCGAATACATGTATGTTTGTCTTTAAGACAGTTTATGTTAGCATCATTTGTTTATTTCTAAAACACGGAAATTAGTATTTAGTCCATCAACTGGTAATTAACACAGGATTAATATTAATAAGAATTATATGATATAAGTTCACTTTCATGATTGAAACACTATTCTCTGATTAGACGCTGTCCAGTCAGGAGCTCAGATTAACCCGAGAAGGACCGGCTTTAGGGACATATTGAAACCTGCTTAGCGGCGCCCTTAGAATTGTGTCGGACTCACTCCCTGCTTATTCATCTCATCGTCATCCTGTCCGTTCGCCTGTATCAGTTCCGATGCCTGCACATGTATCCTCCTTCAATTATATATATATATATATATATATATATATATATATATATATATATATATATATATATATATATATATATATATATATATATATATATATATATAAAAATAATAAATAAAAAAAATAATTCAGCGATGGTCTCCATCAGTCATTTGTATACGAGCTACCAATGCAAGATTCCTTGGCCCACCTATGTGTCGGGTCGCTCAAAATCCTCATCATCGATTGAAACACTTACTAAATACTTCACAGGTTGAAAGAAAGAGAGAGAGAGAGAGAGAGAGAGAGAGAGAGAGAGCCTTACCTTATTGCCTTAATTTTTGTTTGGGTTCCCTCAGGTCCCTCAGTGTGAGGCCCCTCGTATATCCACCAAAGAGTTTCTAATGCATCTTCCGGTGTAATTTGCATCTTCCAGACTTGGATGGTCTGGGATGCATCTTAGGTATTTATCAAGCTTATTCTTAAACACATCTACGCTCACTCCGGATATGTTTCTTAAATGAGCTGGCAGCACATTAAATAGTCGCTGCATTATCGATGCTGGTGCGTAGTGGATTGATGTCCTGTGCGCCTTCCTTAGTTTTACTGGTATATTTTTTGGCACTATCAATCTACCTCGGCTTGCTCTTTCTGATATTTTTAGCTCCATGGTGTTTTCAGTAATTCCTTATATTTGCTTCCATGCTTGTATTATCATGTAGCGTTCTCTTCTCCTTTCTAGACTATAGTTTTAAAAATTGCAGTCTTTCCCAGTAGTCAAGGTCCTTAACTTCTTCTATTCTAGCAGTATAGGACCTTTGTACACTCTCTATTTTTGCAATATCCTTTTGGTAGCGTGGGTACTATATCACATTGCAGTACTCGAGTGTACTACGTACATAAGTTTTATAAAGCATAATCATGTGTTCAGCTTTTCTTGTTCTAAAGTGTCTGAATAACATTCCCATTTTTGCTTTACATTTAGCCAACAGTGTTGCTATTTGGTCGTTGCATAACATATTCATATTTAACATTACACCAAGGTCTTTAATTGCTTCCTTGTTTGTGATTATCTCGTTATTTGGTCCCTTGTATGCATATACCATTCTTTCTCTGTTTCCATAATTCATTGATTCGAATTTATCGGAGTTAAATACCATCCTATTTATCTCTGCCGATTCATATATTTTGTTTAGATCTCTTTGTAGTGAGTTCCTATCTTCATCACAAGTAATTTCTCTACTTATTATTTTGTCATCGGCAAAACTTCTCACTACAGAGTTTTCAACATCACAGTCTATGTCTGAGATCATAATAACAAACAGCAGTGCAGCTAATACCGTACCTTGTGGCACGCCAGATATTACCTGAGCTTCATCCGATTTCTCGTCATTTGCAACCACTATCTGTTTTCTGTTTTGCAGGAATTCTTTTACCCATTTTCCTATCTTTCCCACAATATTATGATTCCTCATTTTTTTTCTCTAATATATTATGGTCTACCTTGTCAAAGGTTTTGGAAAAATCTAGATTGATAACATCTGTGTCTTTTTCATTTATCATATTTTTGTATATGTTTTCATAGTGAGCTATCAGTTGGGTTTGTGTACTTTTTTCGGGCACAAAACCGTGTTGACCTATATTAAACAAATTATTTTTAACCAAATGATCCATTATTTTCTTTTTTATTACCCTCTCATACACTTTCATAATATGTGATGTTAGACTAACAGGTCTATAATTGCTTGCCTCTAGTCTTGATGCACTTTTGAAGATAGGGGTTTTATAAGCTGATTTATGTTTAACATATATCTCGCTCATATCTACACTTTGTGTTAACAGTATTGCAAGCGGCTTTGCGATAGTGTTTGCAGTTTTTCTTAACAAAATCGCTGGAACTCCATCTGGTCTGGCTGCCGATCCATTTTTAATTTCGTTTATAGCCTTGACAATATCTGCTTCATTAATATCTATATCCGTTAGATATTCAACATTTTCTTCTCTCATTTCTGTTTCATACCTTCTCATTTGCAATTCTTGGCAGGAACTCACTCTTATATTTTTCTGCTAATATGTTGCATATTTCCTTTTTTTCATTCGTTAGCCGTCCTTCAATTCTTAGAGGGCCTATTTCTAATCTCCCTTTATTCATCTTTTTTGTATCGGAGTAAAGTACTTTGTTTTTTTTTATATATTTTAAAGTGTCCTTTCTTTTAAGTCTCTTTTTTCATTTTCGTTTGACTGTATAATCTTTTGTTCTGCCTTTTCTATCTTACAATTTATTTCCATCATTTTCCACACATTTTTTTTTCTTTTGCAAGGTTTTTCTTCCACTTTCTAATTTTCTGAAATAAGATCTTTCTGTCTCTTGGTATGCATGTCGTTTGTTTATTGTTTTTTTTTTTTTTTTGGTACATATTTTTCAACAATTTTCTCTAGTATTTTGTACAGTATGTCCGTATTCACCTGTATATTATCACTTACAAATATATTTTTTCATTCTTTATTCAGTTCTTCATTTATTTCTGACCATTTTATATTCTTACTATAAAAATTATATTTTCAATATCCTTCCCAACGTTTTGTGCTATGATTAATTCTGTGATCATTTGCTTTGGAATGGACTATTAATTCTATGATATTGTGATCGGAAATTCCCGTGTTATATACTATTATTTCTTTAACATAATTCACCTCATTCACAAATATTGGATCTAGGACATTTTCCTTTCTTCTTGGAATGTGGTTTATTTGTTGCATATTATGTTCTAATAGCATATCTTGAAGCTTTTTAAATTGCCTGTTATCTTCTGCGCTACTATTACTCTCTTTTTTATATGTATATATACAACCACTTTCTTCTATCCGTTCTTTCCAATCCACGAAAGGAAAGTTAAAATCTCCGGATAGGAGTATATTCCAATCTTTATGGTTTCTACATATATCATCTCTTTTTTCTATTATTGTGTCAAACTCCTTAGTATTTGGGGGTCTGTAAACTACAATATTCACTAGTTTTTCAAATTCAAATTCTACCGCAATTAATTCACATTCTGTGTTGCTGTATTTTTCACAGACTTTTCCTTGATTTATGTCTCTTCCATATATTGCGGTTCCCCCTTGATTCCTATTTGTTCTGTCAGATCTATAAGTTTGGAAACCCTTTATCTAGTCATCACTGCCAGTCTCTTGGGAATACCAAGTTTCACTTATGTTTAATATATCTATTTTTTCAATCTGGGTTAGTTCTTCTAAGAACTTTATTTTCCTTTTAGAGTTACTCGTGACTAAACCCTGTGCATTCATCACTATTATGGTTTGTGTTTCATCCCCATTATTTAATATTGGTAATAAAATGGATTCTCCCATGCTTCCTTCCTGTTCTGATATGATGTTCTTTTCTACATTTCCTGGAATTCTGCCATTAAAAAATCCAACTTTTCTATTTTATTTGCTCTTTCGCCTTCATATTTATTTTTTATGTATACCTGCAATTTTCCCCATATCTGCACCAACCCCTGGCATTATAGATGCATTCTTTGTAGTTGGGCTCTAAATGTGCATATTTGGGTTGAAAGGCCTCATATCTTTGGGCCTTTGGTGCATAGGGCGGTATATACTCGGCCTGCTTATTTGTTCCTTTTTTTTGTTACATTTTTACCTTCATTTTTCTTTTCAGTTTGCTGAGTTTTTTTTTTAATTTCATTCATGGTTGCAGGATGCATATATCGAATTTTTTTGTTGAAACTGCATCCTTTACATTCTTTTAGGTTTTTGCATATTTTTGGATGGAGATCTCTACATTCGTCTCCATATCCGTCTAAATATGCACATTTACCATATATTTCATAATTATGGCATATCTTTGGATGCTTGTAGTAGCATCTTTCGCCAAATCTGCAATTCCCTCTTTTCAGCAAATTGCAGACTATATCTTTCTTTTCTTTTTTTTTTCTTGTTCTTGCTCTTCCCTAAAAGTATGTAGGTCCGGGTAGAGTCTCTTGGGTCTATTATTTGTTTCCATCTGATAATTTATTTCTTCATAAGTATGGTGTTGGATGGCATCATAAGTTATATCAATGATTTCCTCTGCATCCTTACACATATCCTGTTCATTCTTCTTCTTCTTCTTCTTCTTCTTCTTCTTCTTCTTCTTCTTCTTCTTCTTCTTCTTCTTCTTCTTCTTCTTCTTCTTCTTCTTCTTCTTCTTCAACTATTTGCAGATTTAGACCAAGCATGTTGAGCAGAATACCTTAGTTTCTCTATTTTTAATTTTTTGCTGTATTTCAGCACATGTAGGGTGTGTTGGAACATGGCAGGCATCACATTTTCTAATCAGTTGTTGAGGATTACTAATGGAATACCATATCTTACATGTATTACACCATTTTGGCATTCTTTTTCACAATGCATCAATCAGCATATTCACCATATTGGACTTCTTATTGTTCTTTGGAATTTCTTCTATTATTTGTTGATGTTTTCCGCAGAATTGCTCCAGTTTATTGGATCATATTGTTTCAATATGTCTGCGAATTTTTTCCGTCCCACTGGTTGGAGTTACTAGTGACCTCTGTTATCAGACAGTCGAGCTCTTGTTTCCCCAACTCATGGAATTTACTTTTGCTGACTGCAGCAATGTCTCTCCAAGATTTGCCTGTATTATAGAGCGCCATCTTGATCAGATTTTTATTAATTCACAAGATAAATATCCTATGCCGACGTTTAATCCCACTTTTCTGCCCTCAAACTAATCACCGACTATTCACCAAAACTTGTAGCTATATTGCACTCGATAGTCTTTTGTTATCCGCGTTAAATCAGGATATTTTTAGGGACGCACAAGTGTATTCATTCACCGGCACACACAGAGAGAGAGAGAGAGAGAGAGAGAGAGAGAGAGAGAGAGAGAGAGAACTACATTTTGGCAGATGACATCATCTGCTTACAGAATCTATGTGGAAAAATGCATTCCTGTTATTTGCTTGAAAGGTAATGTTCCTAAGACTCTTTGGTGAGATTTTATATCGGTGTTGCAACAAAAGCAGTGCAGAAGCTAAATATTTGTGTGTAGAAAATATACCTCCAATTAAATTGATATTAAAATTAAAATTTGACTAATAATGCTTAGAGAAAGCTCTCCTCCACCCCAACAGTGGAGACTTTTTCATACTCTTTCACCTGACAATTTTTGATGATATCATTAAGGACGTTTTTTTTTGTTATGCTATATTTTGCATGCTCGTTTCATTCCATAATTATTCGATATTTTTACCAGAAATTGTATTTTTATCATATAGAACCATGGCTTTGTACAAAGTTGTATTTGTTCCAACTCTGTAATCTATTTTTAATTAGTAATGATAGGCTTATGTGATCTAAAATATCTCATGATTTTACTTTTTTTCGCAAACCGAGCAAATAGGATATAATGTTGCTGCAAAAAATGTTTCCTTTGTAACGCAATAACCCTACAAAACTGTTCCATATTGATGTTCTCTTATTTGACCAACAACAGCAATATCGACATTAGCAAAAATTAGTAACCAATATGCAGTTATATCCTCTGTTCTCTTATACTGATATCATATTTCCCTAAGTTTCACTAAATGTCCCTCCCCTATTGTAATATTAATAAAGATTTCTGTTATATGTATATTTTCCTAGGTTTTTTTCCCTTAATAAGAATACTAAGAGCTATAAAACATTTTATAATGTTCTGATAAACTATCCCCCTTTTTTTTTCTTTTTTTTTTCCCGTCCACAATTATGATGATAATAATGATATTCCTACCTAAAGGCTTTGCAAAACCTCCTTTAGCAAATTAGAATAAGATATAAATTTCCTACTTCCTTATATTTTGCCAAACGTCTCGTCCGCAATTTTAATAATGATTGTGATACTTTATTTTCTTAAGTTTTCTCATATATACTCTCCCTAAATGAACTGAAATCTACAAGTTACTTTTCTCCATGTTTTGCTTAACTCCTCACAAGAAAAATAGCATTTTTTTTTTTAATATTTTTCTACACTTCCCCTTCGTAATTATGATATAACTAACAATTCACTCTTCGTGTGTTCTGCTAAACTTCTCCATCTAATAATGACAATTATCTTTGATTTCTGCATACTTGGTTAAACTTCACCTTCCTAATTATAATGATAGTATACATTTCAGATTTCTCTGTTTTCGTAATCTGTCCCTTCCTCATTATAATAATGCAAAATATTTCCCTTTTTTGGGGGGGGGTGGGGGGTGGGGGGGGCGTATATCATAGATTTCCCTCGTTAGTTGTAAAAAAATAACGGTCACTTATATGTGTATGTTTCGTTAAAATGCCCCTCCATAGATATGACAATAACCCCTTTGTTTTCGTAACTTTATCTAAATTTCTCTATAATTGTAATTATGATGACATATTTCCTCATATGGATTGCTACACTTTCCTTCACTAACTTTAATAATAATAAGGACTTGCTATACATCACCTCCTTAATTGGAATGATAATAATTATATATCATTACCGTATGGTTTGCCAAAACATCCCTTCACTAATTATAGAAATAATAACGATTTCTTATTTCGGAGTTTTTTTTTTTTCTTGCTAAACTTGCCATCACTATTTATAATAATAACCCGGATTTCTTTTCTAATATGTTTGCTAGCCTTCCCCTCATTACAATCTCCTATTGCCTTATGTTTTTCAAAATTTACCCTCAACTTAAAATGGTTACAAAAATCTCCCACATCTATATGTTTTGTTAAATATTACATCCTTAATCGTTATTTGTCATAAAGATTTCCCTTCCCTGATTTTGATAACAATGATGATTCCATATTTTAGTATGTTTTGCTAAACTTCCCCGCAATAATTATGATGATGATGGCAATTTTCTATAATGATCACTTTCCTAGACTTCCCATCGCGAGTTATGATAATAAAATCAATCTTTTATTTCCTTGTGTTTTGTTAAAATTCTCCTGCCTGATTATAATGATAACAATTTAATTTTCAACAGAAATTGCTAATTTTCCCTCCTGATCAAGAAAATAGTATTGATAGGGATTTTTATTTTCACAAATTTTGCTATTCTCCCCTACCGAAATTGTGATGATAACATGTGTTTCCTTACTTACCTACCATAGTTATTTCTATAATAATAATATCCCATTTCTGTATGCATTCCTTAACTTCCCCCTTTCCTAATTACATTGTCATATTGTATTTTTTTAGACTTCCCATCCCTAAACATAGGAGTGAAGACAATTTTCTATTCCAATTAGTATAGCTAAACTTCTCCCTAATTATAAAAAAAATAAAAATTTCATTTCCCTAGGATTTGCTAAACTTTCTGTCGTTAATTATAATAAGAATAACGATTTACTATTGTGATTTGTATGATTGAGATCCCCCTCACTAATCATAGTAACTATAACGATTTCATTATCCACTAGGTTTGATAATGCACCTCTCCGTAATTATATCAATAATAACAATTTCCTTTTCCATTATTGATTATATTTGTAATAAGGATTTCATATTTCTGTATCCTTTGTTAAACTTCCTCTCCTTTTTTGATAACATTAAAAACAAGTATCTTCATCATATATCTTGCCCAGTTTTCCCTTCCTACTTCAGATAATGATATTGATTTCTTACATTTTATATAGCTAATAAACTTTTTCTCAGGGATTATATCATGAATGCTAATCTTCCCCTGCTAGTTCGAATAAAAATGATAATTTACTATAAATCCTTGCTTTGTCTATTTTCACCAATCTCATCGTAACAATGTCGAGTACTTTGTGTGTTTTGCCAGACTTTTCCTTATTATAGAGTAACAGCCTAGTAAAAAGATAGGGATATGCCGGACAAATCACCAAATTTTCTCCTGGTACGGTAGTTTTAAAGATGATCCAACAACCTTGTCATCTTAACTGTAGAAATTTTTGTGAATATTTCTATGAAAAAACTGCTTATTTTTAGACCGTTTTATAAACGTATATGCATTAAAACGATGGTACTTGCCAAAATCAAGTGTTTTCTTTTTATTTCAATACATTTATTGACTGTATCGTGCTAGAAACACACATTCAGTTAAATTAGTAGCCTACAGGATATAACCTTCATTGTTTGGTATAGGCAAAGTTTTCTACTAAAAGAGTGCTCAATTAAGAAACAATAGCTCTGCACTATACGATTATAATCAGAGTCCTATTTGGCAGTAGATATTTAACTGCTTAGAGATATATGAAGTGGTATTTATTTGTTGTGCCATGAATATCACACTTAACACCTACATATGACATGTTAAAATATGGGATATATAATTAAGCTTACAACAGTGTGTGCTCTCTGTTTCAGTTATCACGAATTGGATGGTTAAATGCGTGCCAAGATATACTGATCTTAGTGTGTAATGTTCCAGAAACAAACATGTGGATATCTTCGTTGTTCCTTAAATACAAGAGGAACCGATACTACAGCAGTCCCTGCCAAGGCATCCTTCCTGGAAAATTTGATTTGTCTCAGGAAACATAATGTCCTGCCAGTACCTCTTCCCTTTGGTATTGACATAAGTGTGGACGACTTGTCCACCAACAAAATTCAGTGGCACAAGTTGGGCCAATCACAGTTTTTTAATGTCAATATATTGGAAAAGGTCGGAACGAAAGTAAGAAACAACACCTCTGTAAAGTTTTGTGGTAAGCAGACAATGTCATCTAAGGGTGTCTCTCGAGAGGGTCACCTGTAGTTTTGTACCAAGCAAGAGGATACCTTGTATGAGTTCAGAACTCTAGGTACATATGAGAGTTTCCGGTCTATAGCCAGAGAGTTGCAGGCAGCAGAATTGTACGATAGAATTGAAGGGATTAGCAACCTTAATTCTGTGGAAGCTAAATATCATTTGACGTGCTTAACTGATTTGAGAAATCTGCATTGATCCCTTGACAGACAGACGGACAGTTTCAAGGATGAAGTGGCAACTGAAAAGAAATTTAAAGTCATGGCGTTTATTGCACTTGTGATCAACATTGAAAACGAAGTAGAAGATAGTACATTCGGCTTTAAGTTTGTCATACTAAGACAGATATACGAGAATAGTCTTTCAAACTTCAGGATCAAGTATAAGATCAACAAGGGATGCTTCAAAGACTAAATCTGGAAGAATTTTTCACACGTTTAAGCCAAAGGTGAGTGCAGGAATCTCATACTTATTTTTGATCATGGAATGCAAAAACTACCAAACAAGGCTTTCAAACAGGACTACGAATGGAATTACCTGATATTGGCAACAGCTACCACGATTTTACGCCAGGAAATGTTTATGTCTGAGAAAGATGGTTTCATTGGTTAATGTGGTAATAAATTTTGGAGGTAAATGCCCTTCAGGATGATTACTCACTGCTTTTCCTGAACTTTCAGCCCATCGTTGCACAGTACTAATCTAGAGTCTGGCCTGGATTGAGTAAAACCCTGATTCTTTCAGCTAAAGAGATGTTGTAGCTAAAACTGAATACACTGGGCGCCATAGATGACCAGTCTACAAGTTTATACACTCATCTCTTCTCGGTTGAGGCTTTAAAAGAGGGATATCGGCTAAATGTCCACTACTGATGGCTAAACTGGTGAAAGCAGTATATTTTGAATTGCATTCCACCATCGAGTGATACTTCATATGTTTGGTGGACTTGGATGATGTGTCCTTCCAAATTTCCATCCATGGGTCCTCCTTAAAGTACCATTCAATGTCCTTTAGCATTGTGTTTTAGATTTTCATCTGCTCCCCAGGTGGTCTTGTGAGTGTTCCCCTTTATATCAACTTGGGCCTATTTGTATGGGATACAACCGTTAAGGGGCGTGGCATCCTTCTATTTTTGTCATATGAAGTATAAGATACCAGTCACAAACAGAAATGCTACCTGCAAATATTGATCATCATAAAGATACTATGTATTTCCTTCAGATTCATGCCGCATCAGGTTCAGGGAAGAAGGAAACTGCTCATGATCGGACAAAAACTCACTTAGAAATTGCTAATTCTCCTTGGTTATCTATTATCCTTTTAGAAGCTCAGGTTTCAAGGGGTCCTTAGCGAGAGGTACTTTCAGTGGTGTCTGAAGTGGTACTGGTCAGCTGCCCTATATCCTACCTCTTATCCTGATCCAATGGATTAGAAAGTGCAGGGATATCTCCCCCGGCGGCAAAGCAACCAGAACTGTGTTTTGGAAGTTTGCCTGAACTTTCAACAACAGGACATGCTTTGGTGCAAAGAATAACAGGTGGGGGCAAGCCTTGAGGTCCTAGCTTGTTAGGCCCTGTGGATAGACAAAATGATAGTAGCACATTAATGTTCTGGATTAAGTAGTAGATATCAGTGCAATACAACTGATCCAAGAAATTGGAGACATAATACTTGGTAGTCCTAAAAAACTATAACATAGCTGTAATGGCTAACATCAATAAGCAAGAAACCAAGGTATGTCTACGATGCTTGTATTGCAGTGTCCGTACCATTCGTGGCTAAATGGTACGGTCGCTGTCATATGTATGTATATATATATATATATATATATATATATATATATATATAAAAAGAATTAATGTCATTTGTAGGGGTTGGATACGAAAATTTTAAACACATACGCACATATACATGTGTGTGTATATATATATATATATATATATATTTATATATATATATATATATATACATATATATATATATAAACATACATACATATATATATATATATATATATACATATATATATATATATATATATTAAACACACATACGCACATATTCATATATATATATATATATATATATAAAGAATTAATGTCATTTGTAGGGGTTGGGTACGAGAATTGCTTACCCTTCCAGATTATCATCTGGTCTTTGGGGATTAGGTTGCTAGTCACATTTCCATTTATTTAAATTTAGAGAATGCAAGACTCATTCACAGCTTAGTGGAATTACCTAAGTAGCAGACAGTATTAGCTGAATCATTTCTATAACACATTATCGGAGTTCCTTAAAAAGCTTGACTTGATAGCTGGTTGCTATGCATGAAAGGTTATGAACCGTATAAATCAATAAAGTACTCACCTTACAAAGCAATAGATACTTTTTGTGCAAGATAATCATCAACGTTTTACTCAACATAAAACATCATGGAAATGATAATATGTATTCCTTTAGGTAGTATGCAGTAATGCCTTGAGATATGAGCATTCCAACATACGAGCAATTTGAGATACAATCAAGCCGCCCAGCCAATATTCGCTTTGAGATACGAGCAAAAATTTAAGATACAAGAACAATTGGAGATGCTGACGCTAGGTGCCGAGCGTATGAGAGCTGCACTCGTGGCAGTAACAATTGTTCATTTCCTTTGATTTCCATGTTTTTAAAGTTAATTTGTGAACAACTGACTCAATAGCCATTGGTACAAAGCAAGCGAATGGAAACCAGAGCAGTGATAAGAAAAAGAGCATAATGACGATTGAGGTGAAACAAAATTATCGAAAAGCATGAGAGTGGTGTACGAGTGTCTGAGCTGGCTCGCCATTACCTTAGGAGTACATCGACAATATGTACCATCCACAAACAAAAGGATGCTATTAAGAGCAAAAATTCTTTGGTAGGCCTAACCGACCTGTCAAAGTTACGAAGTGATGTAAATGATGAGATTGAGAGGCTTCTGTGGTTGTTGGTTAAGGAGAAGCAGTTGGCGGGAAATAACATGACTGAGGCAATCTTCTGTGAAAAGGCCAGAGCAATCTACAAAGACATGAAACAAAGAAAAGCAGCTGAGATTGTGGAGACATACACAGCAGTAGAGACCTTCAAAGCCAGTCGTGGCTGATCTGATAACTTCAAAAAGCGAACTGGAATCCACTCGGTTATGAGGCATGGGGAAGCTGCAAGTTCTGACGTGAAAGCCGCGGAAGAGTATGACGAATGTTTTGCCTAACTTGTTGATGTAGAAGGCTACATCCCCAAACAAGTCTTCAACTGCGATGAAACTGGCCTATTTTAAGATGCCCAGGAGGACATTCATCATGCAGAGGAAAAGAAACACTCAGGCCATAGATCCCTGAAGGATTGGCTGACTCTAGCCTTGTGCGCCAATTCCAGCAGTGACTGTAAGGTCAAGCTACTGCTGGTGTACGACTCAAAGAGCCCATGTTTTTTCAAGAGCCAAAGGATCTTAAGAGAAAAACTTCAAGTCGTCTGGCACACAAATCTTTAGGCTTGGGTTACGAGACATTTCTTTACAGAATGGGTTAATCTGAGCTTAGGTCCATTAGTCAATAAGTATTTGTTGGAGAAAAACTTTTCGTTAAAATGTCTTTTGATTCTAGGCAATGCCCCTGGGCACCCTCCTGGTCTTGAAAAGCACATTCTTGAGGAATTCAAGTTTATCAAGGTCCTCTATCACCTTCCCAACACCACGCCCCTCCTCTAGCCCATGGACCAAAAGGTAATTTCAAGCTTCAAGAAAGTGTACACGAACCACTTGTTAAAGAAATGCTTCATTTTCATAGACAACACCAATCTCACCCTTCGTGAATTTTGGAAGGACCACTTCAATATTGTTCATTGCTTGAAAATTATCGATGAAGCATGGTAGGGTACAAGGAGAAAACCTTAAATTCTGCGTTGAAAAAATTTGGCCTGATTCCGTAGCTGAAAGGGACTTCGAAGGGTTTGATACACCAAAGCCTGACCCAGAACGCATGGTGTTGGAAGAGATCATGTCTCTTGGAAAGGTCATGGGGCTGGAAGTAGATGAGGCATACGTGAACGACCTTGTTAAGGAGCATCAAGAAGAGCTCATGACTGAGGAATTGATCGAGCTCCAGAAGATGCAACATGCAGAGGTGTTGCAAGAGCTCAGTGGCGAGGAGGAGGCGGAACTCTTTTCTTCAATGGAGATTAATGAACTGTTGGTTAAGAGGTAAAATGGCTTGATTCTGTAGTAAAGAGACATCCGGATAAATTGTCTTGTGGTCATGCTTCAGCTTATTACGACGACACTTGCCTTAGTTGTTTCCGCTACATCTTTAAAAGGAGACACAAACAAACCTCCTTGGATAGGTTTTTTTTTTAAAAGGCCTTCAACAAGTGAAGGTGAGAGCGAGGCAAAATAAGGTAAGACACTTAATGATTAAGTGTCAAGGTACGTAGTGTAAGCAACAGTACAAATAGCGTAATAAACATGTACCGTCCAAGTCTCCTTCCCTTTATCCCTCCCCCTCCTCGGCACACACCATTGTTAGTCTACCGTCTGTCTTGAAGGTAAGAACTCCCTAATAAAGCCACATTTTATAGCATATCAGTTATTTATGTCATTTTTTGAGTATATGTTGTGAATTTGAACAGTTAAAAATATGTTTTTATATTGCTATATCGTTGATTTTGGTGTTTTTAGAAGGGTGAGTATGGATTACTTTTTATTCTGTTATTTTATATTGGAAAAATGTATTTGAGATATGAGTAAATTAACATACAAGCTCGGTCTTGGAATGTACTTGAGGTTTAGGCTTGACTACTTTATTTGATTTTTCACTTCCCTCTCCAGATAATCATATAGCATATATCACCATTCATTAGATTAACTCATAAAAATTTGAAATTGATGCATTTATTTTGAGTAGGCAAAAAGCCCCAAAAATAGTTGTTTAAAATCTCTTTTAGTAAAGCTGCACTAAAGTTAAAATCATAACGGCAATAATGAATTGGATATATACACCAGGGACTGCGGCATATCAGTACCTTGTAGTGGGTGAAGGGAATTTTCTTAACTCTTAACTGCATTCTTGAAACATGTGGCCGAACATTTATTAGGAAAAGGGAAACTAAATACATTCTTATTTCATCAGCCGTATAACAATGACGATTTAACAGTAAATGAACAATATATGATATGAAATGTTAAATACTCTGAACGAACAAGGTAAAACGACAGTGGAGGTCCTGTAGAGAGTGGGGTTCCCCTGGTGCATGGGACCGTAAAAGCAGACATCAAAGTAAAGTAAAGTAACATTTATTAGGCAATGAGTTCTTATTTCATCAAAAACCTTGAATAGAGAGTGATGTCCGACGATTGGTCGATGAATTACGTATTAGATAAATATACTAAAATCGGGAATAATCACAAAAGTTTTAAGAGGAAAGATTCCTCCAACAAAATAGTATGCCAAATAATCGGTAGAAAACGTTATCCTTTGACCAGACGAAGGTGAAAAAAAAAGTATTTTACCTAATTGACAGCTAAAACTTTGAAGGTAGGGACTCATCAAAGTTTCTTACGATAATTTTTTAATTAATAAAAGTTAGATCAAATAAAAGGAGGTAAAAAGGAAACAGAAAAAAAGGCATCTTGGAACCTTTTTCCATTACATAAATTATCAGTGATCCCGTAAAAAGATTTTCGGTAAATAAATCTGCATAAAATAACTAATAAAATTTTCAGTAATTTTCAAGACGTTATCGAATAAGATTTTTAAGTACATGTTATGATAAAAAGAGCTACAAGTGACATATAGTTACCGAAAATAAGAAAAACCAAATCTAATTCAGGTATAAACAACACTTTCATATTAAGATATTCCTTGACAAAGATGGATTTCCTCAGCTCATAGTGAAATTCTGCCAACCGCATTCGCTTATAACAGGAAAAATTACTTATGATGATACGTGAAATTATACAACAAATGGAAAATAAATCTTAATATTTGAATAAAGTTTTGTAATATGCGAACTAGATAGGTCTAATGAGACCAAATGGTGGAAGGACTCGTCTGACTTGAATTTCCCCTGGACCCGGTCACGTTATGTTATGAGTCTCGAGTATAGTAAAAAAAAAAAAAAAATATTATCACTAAAAGAAAGGAAAAATAAAATATAAAATAAAAAGTTAAGAGACCTAAAATTGTTAGTAAATCTTAGATGAATCAAAAAATAACACTTGTGCAAGCATTGTATAATCCATGCAAGACTATTCACTTCTAGGTTGGGGGGAATGCTGATATTATACTGGTAACAAATTAAAGAGGAATTTCCATTTCTTTATAATTCGTTGTCTTTAAAATCGTGAGCAGGATATTTCTACCTTATCGCTAGAATCAAGTTAAGATAATTTTTCTTAGCCACTCGACTAATCGGTAAATGTTGAAGGAAGAAGATAAAGAATTAAATAAACAGCGAGCAATTTCAGTGATTGTCATTTTTTAATGATGAATATTAGTTGAAATAATATATATATATATATATATATATATGTATATATATATATATATATATATACACACATTATATATATATATATATATATATATGTAAATAAGACATATATTATACTCATCCTAATATCTGTATTCCCACTATACCTTAGAATCAGAGACCCAAAGTGGAATCACATTAGTTTTTTCGGACCAGGGTTCGATTCCCCTGCTAATATCTTTTAGTTAATTCCCCCTTGAACCTCTGATCCTGAGTTCATAGAGTGAATCAAGATATTAGGAGGAGTATAATATATGGCGTATTTGAATATGAAAAACACTGCCAAAATGTGCAAAATTGATCATATACAGTATATAATTATATGTATATATATATATATATATATATATATATACATATATATATATATATATATATATATATATATTGTATATGTATGCATGTATGTGTGACGGAGTCTTGACAAGTTTAAGAAGAAATCTACGAGGCCAAGAAACCATTTATTTCATTATCAACAGCAAATACATCACCTATCATTAAACCAAAATCAAAACGAATAACAGAGATATTTAACGTTCATATATATATAGCCAATAAATGAAAGTTCAGTAGACGGAATGTAATTCACAAGTGATGAAAGGGGAATAACACAAACAGAAGTAATACACATGAAGCAGAAACTTAACCTTTTGAGCATCAACCTTTTATCATTGTGGCCTTTTGAACACATTTAAGCTCATGCTGTCGTCTTTTTCTTCATACAGCCTGTTGGTAACGTCCTTGTCTGGTGATCGCCAGACTGGGGTTTAAGTCCCGCTCAAACTTGGTAGTTCCTTTGGTCGCTGTAACCTCACCGTCTTAGCGAGCTTTGGGAGCCTAAAAGTTTATCTGAAGAGTCATTAACCGCTATTGCCTGCCCCTCCTTGGTCCTTGCTTGGTCCTGATCATATGTATATATGGTCACATTGTCCTGCGGGATAGGACAATGTGGTGTCCAACGACAGCGGTGGCCTCCCAAGTAAACATTATAAACTCACAGATCTGCTGCCATGCAAATGCTAGGCGAACACCTTACCACCGTACTAGCCAGGAGGTCAGGAAAGAATAAACATCAGCAACAATCTCCACAGTCAGGAAATTGATGTAGTTCAGCGTCATGTCGAACATATAACTTATTCGTGAAGGCCTGCATAGAAGATTGTATAGTGCCGAAGTCAATAATGAAGACCGCTGAGGCTGTTTGCAGAATGCCGGAAGCGCCTTTCATTCTTTCTACTTTAAAATTGTAGAAGAGCAGCCAGTCTTTCCCGGCAGAATCATTGATGTCGATATACATGCATTTAAAAGCGCCGCGTTTCATTACTTTTCTACACGCATTGCTTTTATGACTATATTTGAACGTTATGTTGTTCATATTACTTTTTTATATTTCAGTTGCTTTGTTTTTGAAGAAGAAAAAACAAAAAAACAATGACTAATGGTTTCTATTTTCATGATGCGTCCTTGACGAGTAAAGGACACTTAGAGTTTTTTAATGTGAATGATTTTTTTTTTTTAAACAGCAACAAAAATATTACCAACACAAACAGCAAGAACTAAAATAATAATAATAATAATAATAATAATAATAATAATAATAATAATAATAATAATAATAATAATAATAATAATAATAAAAACAACAACGTAGAATTTCCATTACCGGGTATAGTGTATAGGCACAAAAAAAACTGTTGCCAGTACATGCTTTCCAGACTATTAACATTCACATTCTACTGAGATACTACGTCACCATTCTGTTAATAACCGGAAGTGCCTTTCATTCTTTCTACTTTAAAACTGTAGTAGAACAGACAGTCTTCGCGATAGAAGTGTTTTTATATATAAGAACTATGATCTCTAATAATGAGTTTTTTGTATTGGAGTTTAATGAAAAATTGTAGAAAAAGCAAATCAGACAATGGGTGAGTTGAATAAAATTTGGAAATCAAATTGCCTGAAATTACATATAAAGATTAGACTATATATCAGTTTAGTGAGATCGGTGTTACTGTATGGAAATGGTTTGGTTATGCTCTTCTCACTCCCCAAATATATATATATATATATATATATATATATATATAAATAGACGCCATGTAACTTTATATCGTATTTGTGGGAGAGGAAACTAACAATAAAAGTTTCAGTGCCTGCAGCGCTTACAGAAAGGTCAACATGAACAATGTATGATTGGACGAGGAGTAGAAATCTTGGAATAGCTATTGTTGATGTTTTTATGTGTGTGAAGATTACTATTTTCTGTTTTGTCTTCATGATTTACTGTGAGGCCTTTCCAAAATTTGAAGAGATTTAGACGTTATTATATGAAAATTCAAATTGGAGATATTCTATTTTACTTAGTTTTTTAAACGTCCTAAGTCAATCGTATGATATATATATATATATATATATATATGCTTTATTGCCACAAGGATCACGTGACTTAGTATATGCAAAAGCCAGTCGGAAATAATAAAAAGCTTTAGTACTAAGCGCTTTCGTGCATTTTTAATACACTTCTTCAGGGTACAATAAAAAGTGAGAAATAATTGAAGGACACCAATAAGTAAAACAGGATAAAAACAAAAACAAAATTTTTGAACAATAGAGAAATGATAGAAAAACCTAGTCAGCTAACAAGCATTGTCAACCAATCAAACAACCCACAGCCAAAATTTGTACTTGAACGTAAATTGGTCATAAACACAAAAAAAAGTAAACACAAATTATATAATTCTGAATTGTTGCAAAATATTGGTCATGATGAAATTATCCAATTTATATAAACCAGCACTAATATTAAAAACACAATCAGACTTTATATTTATAATACTTGATTCTATAATATTTCTCTTCACGACAAATTTACAGAAAATTCTTGGTTAACATAGCATTACAAAAAGCCAAAAAAACTTATTACACAATTGAAAATGTAACATTTTTTAATCATGATAATTTATTAGTTTTACCGTATGATGATAGTTTTCTCTGTCTACCCAAAATTTTAAGAAGTTTTAAGGTTAATGCTGTTTTTAGAAATTCTTCTTTTATAAAGTGTCTTTTGATAAAGAACTCTCCGTGTAATGGTGTAGGCTGCATATATGAAATTCCATGTATTGGTTGTAATTTGAAATATATTGGGCAAAGTGGTAAAATGCTGGCAACAAGGTTAAATCAACATAAATACTGAGTTCGAGTTGGCAATATGTCCAACGCGCTTTTCGTCCACATGAATAAATATAATCATTTGTTAGACTGGAAGAACTCTAAAGAGTCTAAAGTGTTAGAAACCTAAAAATTGTCAACAACTCCGTTTTCTTTCACTTTGTCCGAAACTCTCGAACAACGTTGAAAAATAAAGACGGGAAAACAAAACTGTTTCCTTATAAGGAATACAGTTAACGTTGAATTAATTAATTCAATCAGAAAGGATTGATATTTGTGTCCGACTGTGGGGAATAGCCGTTCAGGCGTTAGCTCGACTCGAACCTTTACCTATTTTTCTTAATAAATTAAAAGTAAATAGCTTAATGCTACTTAGTATAGTAACTATTAGCGTTAATGATAAGTAAAATGAATAATAAAATTAAACTTATGAATTAAATGACTTAAATTAGTAATTGCCTAATGGTCCTTAAGTTTGCGCGTGCGTAATATTTACCTGTCAAAGGTAAGAAGTAAATTACCTCGGAGGTTAACACAGCCACGGCGAACAGTTCCAATAAAAGTAAATAAGTAGAAAAGCCGGCATCTTCATAGGAAATTAACTCTGAACAAAACTAAACGTTCAAACTCCAAGACAACGACAATTTTGGAACACGTCAACGTCAGCATTTGTGATAAGTGTCTACAATAGTGTGTATCTTTGGACATGTCTAGGAAAAAGGGTAATGAACGGCAATATCACAAAGTTTTATTAGTGGATCTACTCTTTAATGTAAGTAGTTTTGGTCGTTGAGTAATTGTTATGTTCAATAAATATAAGTAAGATTGATATTAAAATAAATTCCAATAATATATATATATATATATATATATATATATATATAAAGTTTGAACTTACAGCAAATGTTTTAACGTTGAAAAGCTGACTTAAGTCTTTTCATAGACTATATATGAATTATTTGTAATGATATTCTTGCTGTTCTCAAAATACCTTATCATTTTGGTAATTATTTTTCATAGCGTTTATTTATTTCTTTATTTCCTTTCCTCACTGAGCTATTTTTCCCTGTTGGAGCCCTTAGTCTTGTATTATCTTGCTTTTCCGGCTAGGGTTATACCGTATCTAATAATAATAATAATAATAATAATAATAATAATAATAATAATAATAATAATAATAATAATAATAATAATAATAATAAAGCCTACCCTTTTACATAGAGATGTTGTTTATATTTGAGGCACCAGTTTATTTTTATTGCTATGAATATTATTGAAAATTAATAATTTTAGATAAACTAATCACATTGGATTTTCATATTGACTTAACCTTCTCTCACCTTTGTAATGATGAATAAAAGTTCAAATACACAGCAATTATCATAATATGTTCTCATTTCTTTTCCATTGATATTTTTTGTTGTAACAAAGGTTGTGGCATTTTCTGTTCCCAGTTAACCAATGCAGGAAAAGCCTTTTTAATGTCTCTGTAAGTTAGTTTTTCATTTCACTATCTTAAGGCTTTCTGTAATTAGCATTTACTTTGGATACAAAAAAAAAGAAAATATTACTTTATGAAAGGTGTATGAATTACGTAAGTCAAAGTATTTTACACTTATACGCACGCGCGCACACACACATGCATATATATATATATATAAATATATATATATATATATATATATCTATATATATATATATATATATATATTTATATATATATATATATATACACACACACACACACACATATATATATATATATATATATACACATATATATATATAGATATAGATATTATATATACATCTGTATATATGTATATATACGCAGTATATATATATATATATATATATGTGTGTGTGTGTGTGTGTGTATTGGAGTGCCATCTTTCCACTCTATTTAGTACCAGAGTTTTTCATTGAATGATATATCAAGAAGTTTTCCTGGAAGTATTGCAGCTTTAACCGGAACTGTAATACTACTTGGAAGCTCATTACATATTCCCTCGAATTTTCTGACTTGTATTATTGCCTAGACTTGTATTTATTGATTATTAGGGCTGGAAATTAAAATGAACTTTCATTGAGCAATAAATATCAGAGTCAATGTGAGAATTGGATGCCTGATAGATATCCAATCAATCCAAAGAATTAGATACGCTAAATAACATCCACATTAACTATATCAATAGAAAATAGACAATGAAGATATATTGTAACTGAATTAATAATATTAAAAATGAAGTTGCGACTTTTTAGTCGGTTTCCGAAAGAAGAGGCTCAAGTTGCATACCACAAAAAAAAAAAAAAAAAAAAAAAAATAGAAGCAATATTTCACTGAGGCAGATAAATGGCTGCTTCTAATGATTTATGTTAAAGAAGAAAACAATTTCTCGCTGCTGAATCAAAATTATTTTTAGAGTATTTCAACTTTAAAGATTTTCCCATGAAACGTTATAACTTATATTTCAACGTCAAGTATGAATTTCATTTTTTATTCATGTCATTTTTCTGAATGATGAAACATTTTATTTTCCTGTCTGTTTTGATCTATTTTGGTCTTTGCTCATTCCACCCTGGGGACGCCCTTAAATATGAAGTAAATTTATTTTGTGGATAGTTAATTTTCTTAGATTATTATGAAAATAACAGACATAACTTGGAAAATGACTTATGACAACACTGCAGGCATAGATGTTCTGCAGGAAGTTTGTATGAAACATTTGGAGTCCTGTATATAAGTAAGGCCTTAGAGAATAAAATAATGACTTAAAAGGATTCGAGGTTCACCGGGATATAGAAGAATAGAGAAACCTCATGAGGAAACGTCCCTGCCTGGTAATCGTCAGACAGGGGTTCAAGTCCCGGTCAAACTCACTAGTTCCTTTAATGGCTGCAACCTCACCATCCCTCTGAGCTAAGAATGTGTGGTTTTGGTGTGCATATATGTCTCCCTGCGGAAGCATAAGCAGCCATTGCGTGGCACTCCCTGGTCCAAGCTTCGGGGCTGATCATATGTACATATGGTAAGTCTCTGGAGAATTGTCCTTTTTTTTTGGGGGGGGGGGGATGTCACTGTCTTTTGCCTCTGCTATTCATCATTGACCTTTACTCCTTTAAACCGGGGTATTTTCTTCCTAAAGTCAAGTGGCAATGCAAATGCAATAAGAATATTGTTGTCGATATTGATTTCATAAGAAAAATGAATGGCACTGCACAGACTTAACGATGATTGATATGATTCTTTTTAATGAAGTGTGGACCAAGAAAATATATTTATATCTATATATACAGTATATATATATATATATATATATATATATATATATATATATATATATATATATATATATATATATATACATACATATATATACATACATATATATATATATATATATATATATATATATATATATATATATATATATATATATATATATATATATATATATATATCTATATATATATATATATATATATAAATCATATGTATATATATATATATATATATATCTATATATATCTATATATATATATATATATATATATATATATATATATATATATATATATATATATATATATATATATATATATATATATTGTAATCCATAATTACTTTAAATATTTTGTTCGTGGTTTTTGCCATTTGTTTTAATTAAAGTCACGAAAAGTTCTCTTGGAACATTCTTTTATCCCCGGTCAAGGTTTTGTTTGTGTTTATTTGTATAGTGTTTATTCACCGTATTCCTTTTTTGCTTTTCATGTTTTGTGGAGCGGACTGCCCGTCTTCAGTGATTAGCTTGTTGAACTGCCGCATTACGTTGTTATGCTTTCGCTCTCTCTCCGTTTACTTGGAGTGCGTTTTTGGGCAGCGGGGCAGAGAGTGTCGGCTCCCCAACAGAGGAGGTCTTACTGCATTTTTCACGGCTTGATAATCGGAAGATATTTGTTCCTGATCCTGCAGCTACCATTTAATTGGAGAGGCTCCTGCTAATGGATTTTAGCCTTCTAAGCATTGCTATTGCTTGTGTGCTGCTGCCTGCCACTGCTGCTGGCTGTTGCCGTGTGTCTGACCTCCTGGAGTCGTGAGGAGGCCTTCTAGTGACGGAGAACGGTAAGCGAACCGTATAAGTTCTTCCTTCACCTGCTTAAATCATATAGACAATTTACGTTGCCCCAGTGATCCCTTCAGTGCAAGAACACCCCTAGTGATCCAGAAGTAGGGCAGTTGCTGGTGATGTTATAATGATCTTTAATTACGGATTCGGTGCGGTTTTTGATAACATGTGCAAGCATTCTTCGGATATTTCTACGTACCTGTAAAGAGTATTATTATCACCAATTTAGGATATATTATTATTTAAAGGTGTATTTTGATAATTATTGTAAAATTAATTAGTTTTAAGGTTTACTTCACTCTGGAACTCTAACTGTCGTATGCTAGGGAAAGTGTGTATTTTTCTACCTCCTACACCTTTTCTTTCTCTTCGACTGAGGTATATAAGTTAGGTAGGCGTGTGACGGTTCGAGAGTTATTATTGTACAGTAGTGTATGTGTTTTTCCAGTTCCTAAGAAAGCTTTTCGAGGACTACTTTATGTAATTTAAGACTACTTTTGTTAATTAAATTTTATTGTTAAGTTTGATTCAGTGTTTTTTGTATCCCTCTTTGAGAGTTGTTTTGCTTTTTGAATTTTGTGTCGCTGCTGGTTCTTGCCTGGTATTTTGGCACTGAGCCAGTCTGAAAGAAAATCCTGGATGAACATAATCGATCTTGAGTTCATTACATAATTTGGCGACCTTGCCAGGATTCAGTTTAGCGGCATAATTTTCAACTGTAAACGGCTCTTGGAGAGGCGGTCAAGCCACTGAACATATTTAGAGTGATTATTTCTATTTAATTAATTCAGGATGCATTATTTAGAGGGTGAAGAAGCTGAGGTAGCGAATTTTTTGGCTAGTGTTAACTGGGAAAAGGATCTATTTAAACTAAAAAGGGATCAATTGTGGTTGATTGCAGAGTTCTTGGATTTAAGTTTGTCCACTGAGGTTAAAAAGGGACCGTTGTTATTTGAGGTCTTGAAGGCCGCTAAGATATATAGAGAGACTCTTGATAGGAAGGATGTTCTGGAAAGTAGTAGGCTGGATGAGAGTGAGCCTGAGGAGGTGGAGGAATTAGAAGGTGAAGGTAAAGAAAATTCTATTGGTAATGGTGATGACCAATTGGAAATTTTGAAAGAAAAAACCAAGATGAAGGAACTGGAGTTTAGAGCTCTACAACTTAGAGCCGATGAAAGGGCATAAGAGAGAGAGCATGAAATTGAGGTACTTAAATTAAAGATTAAGTTGAATCAGGGAAATAATGGTAGTAATAATAATTCTAGTGTTGATGAAACAAGGTTTAATATGTTCGCTGCGTTAAAACTGGTACCACACTTTTCCGAGGAGGAGGTTAATGAGTTTTTTGTGTCATTTGAAAAAATTGCTAAGAAGCTTGCCTGGCCAAAGGATATGTGGACAACATTAGTTCAGTGTCGTTTGGTGGGTAAAGCTCAAAGGGTCTATAATAATCTTAGTGACGATCTCTCCGCGGATTACGACACCGTAAAAAGTATTGTGCTGAAAGCGTATGATTTGGTGCCTGAAGCATACAGGCAGAAGTTTCGTAATCTGCGGAAGGATCTTGACGTTACTTATGTTGAGTTTGCTCGAAAGAAAGTTCAGTTTCTCGATGACTGGTTGAAATCCAAAGAAGTAGACAATTTTGTTAAACTGAAAGAGCTGCTTCTGGCAGAGGAATTTAAGAGGAACGTGAGTCGTGACTTGCGAATTCATTTGGAAGAGTTGAAACTCGACTCCCTTCAGGAAATAGCAATTGCTTCCGACGAGTATTCACTTACTCATCGGGAGGAACCCCTTAGGAAAAGAATTAATCAGGATAGGTTCTTCCCCCATGAATATAATACACATAGTAATAATCGTCAGTCTTCTAAAGGAACATCAAGGTCAAATAAAGACGGGTCAGAAAAACATTCTAATGAAGACAGAGGTGTAAGCGACTCTCGTAGTTTCGTAAACAGTAGTAGATCGGTTAATGGTGGTGGTAGTAGTGGTAGAAATTTTGGTAGTAGTAGTAGTGTGAAGTGTTATTGGTGCCACAAGACGGGGCACGTAAAGGCTAATTGTTACGGTTGGAAAAACTTTAAGGAGAGAAGGTCTAATCCAGTAAACATTGTTGTAGCTGAAAAAACGACAAACGTAAACCAAAGTATGGAACAGGAAAAGTGACTAAAATTTAAGAGGTACATTTCTGACGGATCTGTGTTTGTTGGTAACAATAAAAAAACAAAGGTTTGTTTAAAGGTATTACGGGACTCTGGAGCAGCACAGTCTCTCATATTAAAAACTGCTGTTCCAAAGGATTTTGTATTTTCCAATGATGAATTTGTGGTGTTGGGTGGTTTCCCGAACTCTATTACGTCTTGTCCTTTAGAGAAGTTTAATATTCACACCAAGTATTTTAAAGGGACTGCTAAACTGGCTGTGGTAGACAGTTTGCCAGTTCCCGGAATTCACCTTCTTTTAGGGAATGATTTGGCTGAAGGTGAAGGTGCAATTGATAATATATGTCCAATTTTGACTCTCCTGAATGTGACTTGTGAAGGCGATGAGATTGAAACTAATTTTTATAAGCCTGTCTCTGTAGTAACTCGATCTAGAGCTCGGGAGATGGATCTCGAGGATGTTGACTTAGATTTATATCAAGTAGACAGACAAATGACTGACATGAGGACTGGATGTAGTAATAAGAAAATCGTTAATTTGGATGACGTAAACTGGGACGCTAAGGCGTTCAAAATGGCACAGAGTAAGGAGTTTTCTAAATTAGAACTCGGCAATCCCGAGGATTTGGTGAAGCCAGTATTCGTCAAAGAGAAAGGTTTGCTCTACAGGTTGAGTAGGTCGGCTAATGCACCTGCCCATCAGGTAGAGTCGTGCAGACAATTGGTTGTTCCGGAAAGGTACCGAAATAAATTAATGTATTTAGCACATGAAAATGATTTGTCGGGACATTTTGGTGTTAGGAAAACCTTTCAAAAGGTGGCTGAACATTTCTTTTGGCCTGGGATGCGTAAGGACATTAAGAGACACGTATTATCTTGTGATGTGTGCCAGTTGGTGGGGAAACCTAACCAGAAAATACCCAAGGCTCCTTTACTTCCTATACCCTCCGTGGGCGAACCCTTTCGGGAAGTGATAATTGACATAGTGGGTCCCCTGCCACGGACGCGCGGTGGGAATGAATATATATTGTCTATGGTTGATAGAATGTCTCGCTTCCCTGAGGCTATCCCATTGAGGAGTATACGGTCCGAGAAGGTGGTTGAAGTGTTGGTTGGTTTCTTTACCCGATTTGGTTTTCCTAAGGTAATTCAGAGTGACTGTGGCACTAATTTTACGAGTAGGTATTTTGAAAAGAAAATGAATGAGTTTGGTATTAAACACGTGAAGTCTGCACCGTATCACCCGGAAAGCCAAGGCCAGGTGGAAAGGTTCCACCAAACCTTGAAGTCTGTGCTAAAAAAATTTTGTTTTGAGACTGGGAATGATTGGGATAAGGAATTACCTTATGCATTGTTTGCAATACGATCGATCCCCAATGAGTCAATGGGTCTCTCTCCTTTCCAGCTTATTTTTGGTCACTGTGTTCGAGGCCCTTTGGATGTAGTGAGAGAACACTGGGAAGGAGAGACTCCCGAAGTTAATGTATTGGATTATTTTTCAGATTTGCAGGAGAAATTGCTTAGAGCACGGTCATTTGCTCAGGAACATTTGGCGAAAGCCCAGGCCTCGATGAAATCTAAGTATGACGTTAAAACACGAGATAGGGTTTTTAATGTAGGTGACAAGGTGTTGGTTTTACTTCCTATGCCTGGCAATCCCCTGAAAGCGGAATTCTCAGGTCCGTGGAAGGTTCTGAAGAAAATTAGTAATGTAAATTACCTGATTGAAACTCCTGATAGGAGAAGAAAAACCCGCATTTGCCATGTTAATATGATAAAATCTTTTATTGACAGGTCTGTAGAAGAATCTGTAGTACCTATTTCTGTAGTTAATGTCGAAAGTGAACAGTTCATGGGCGATAAATTCACGGTTAGCCCAAGTGGTTTGGAAAATAATTCTGATGTTTTAAATAATTTGAATACTAAATTTCAGCACTTAGATGCAGAAAAAGCTGCAGCTCTAATTAATTTAATTAACGAATACAAAGATCTCTTTCAGGATGCACCTGGTAGGACTCATATTTTGCAACACGACGTTGATGTTGGGGATGCTCAGCCTATTAAGCAATGTCCATATAGACTGAACCCCCTCAAGAGAGAAATAGTCAGTAAGGAAGTTAAATACATGCTTGACCATAACCTCATTAAACCAAGCTGCAGTCCTTGGAGCTCCCCGGTAGTTTTGGTTAAGAAAGAGGATGGTCAGCCTAGGATGTGTTTTGACTACCGTAAGGTCAACTCTGTAACAAAAACGGACTCGTTCCCCTTGCCCAGGGTGGAAGACTGTATAGATAGAGTGGGATCTGCTCGTTATATAAGTAAATTTGACTTGTTAAAAGGATATTGGCAGGTCGGTCTTACACCCCGGGCAAGGAAAATATCAGCCTTTGTGACGGGTGACGGCCTCTATGAATGTGAGGTGATGCCATTTGGCATGAAGAATGCCGCCGCTACCTTCCAGAGGCTGATGAACTTTATTACATGTGAACTGGAGGGTTGTGTGGTATATATTGACGACCTTGTGATTTACAGTGATGATTGGGAAACTCATCTTAAGAGGATAAGAGCGCTGTTCGAGGTGCTGAGGAAGGCTGGTCTGGTGATAAATTTAAAGAAGAGTGATTTTGCTCAAGCAAAAGTGGTTTATTTAGGACATGAAATTGGCTTGGGTAAGATCGCTCCTAAGAGAGCGAATGTTGAGGCAGTTACAGCCTTCCCAGCTCCTCGAAACAAGAGAGGTATTCGTAGATTTTTGGGTCTAGTTGGTTATTATAGAAAGTTTATTAAGAATTTTTCTGACCTTGCTAATCCCTTAACAAATTTGTTAAAGAAAGATGTAAAATTTATGTGGAATAACGAGTGTCAGGATGCATTTGAAAAATTGAAAGGTACTTTAATAACCTATCCTTTGTTACGTTCTCCCGATTTTTCCTTGCCTTTTTGTTTGGCTACAGATGCCAGTGACACAGGTTTAGGTGCTGTCTTGTTGCAGGAGGGTGCAAATGGCACCTCGCATCCAGTCGCCTACTTTTCCAAGAAGTTGTTACCGGCAGAGAGACGTTACTCAACAATTGAGAAAGAGGCTTTATGCTTGGTGAAAGCCATCATACATTTTGAAGTGTATTTATCTAACTCAGTATGTCCAATAAAGGTCTTTACAGATCATAATCCCTTAATTTTTATTAATAAATTTAAGGATAAAAATCAGCGTATTTTGCGCTGGAGTCTTTTACTCCAAGAATATAACCTTTTTATTTGTCACGTGGCTAGAAAAGACAACGTAGTCCCTGATGTTCTTTCCAGGACATTCGGTAATGAAAATGATGAGGTGGCAATCCAAGAGTAGTTGTGTAAGGGTAAAGGTCTCTGCATCAATCACATTTGAGCAATTTTTTTTAATTCGTTTTTTTTTCTTGTCCGGTGTTGGGAAGATTTCTTAATATAAGTTTGAGTTTGACATTATCTATATATAATCTTAGTGGATATTAATGTTTAAGGATAGTGGTTTTGGTTTATGAAATATTTGTTTTTGATATTTGCATTTATTTTTGTGCACAATGCTTATGTATTTGCTTGCATTACAAATTAATAGTTTAATATTGGCTAGGAGTTACCTTTTAAAAAAAAAATAATAAATTATTTTTTTTCCTTGTCCCGGGGAGCTGTAATCCATAATTACTTTAAATATTTTGTTCGTGGTTTTTGCCATTTGTTTTAATTAAAGTCACGAAAAGTTCTCTTGGAACATTCTTTTATCCCCGGTCAAGGTTTTGTTTGTGTTTATTTGTATAGTGTTTATTCACCGTATTCCTTTTTTGCTTTTCATGTTTTGTGGAGCGGACTGCCCGTCTTCAGTGATTAGCTTGTTGAACTGCCGCATTACGTTGTTATGCTTTCGCTCTCTCTCCGTTTACTTGGAGTGCGTTTTTGGGCAGCGGGGCAGAGAGTGTCGGCTCCCCAACAGAGGAGGTCTTACTGCATTTTTCACGGCTTGATAATCGGAAGATATTTGTTCCTGATCCTGCAGCTACCATTTAATTGGAGAGGCTCCTGCTAATGGATTTTAGCCTTCTAAGCATTGCTATTGCTTGTGTGCTGCTGCCTGCCACTGCTGCTGGCTGTTGCCGTGTGTCTGACCTCCTGGAGTCGTGAGGAGGCCTTCTAGTGACGGAGAACGGTGAGCGAACCGTATAAGTTCTTCCTTCACCTGCTTAAATCATATAGACAATTTACGTTGCCCCAGTGATCCCTTCAGTGCAAGAACACCCCTAGTGATCCAGAAGTAGGGCAGTTGCTGGTGATGTTATAATGATCTTTAATTACGGATTCGGTGCGGTTTTTGATAACATGTGCAAGCATTCTTCGGATATTTCTACGTACCTGTAAAGAGTATTATTATCACCAATTTAGGATATATTATTATTTAAAGGTGTATTTTGATAATTATTGTAAAATTAATTAGTTTTAAGGTTTACTTCACTCTGGAACTCTAACTGTCGTATGCTAGGGAAAGTGTGTATTTTTCTACCTCCTACACCTTTTCTTTCTCTTCGACTGAGGTATATAAGTTAGGTAGGCGTGTGACGGTTCGAGAGTTATTATTGTACAGTAGTGTATGTGTTTTTCCAGTTCCTAAGAAAGCTTTTCGAGGACTACTTTATGTAATTTAAGACTACTTTTGTTAATTAAATTTTATTGTTAAGTTTGATTCAGTGTTTTTTGTATCCCTCTTTGAGAGTTGTTTTGCTTTTTGAATTTTGTGTCGCTGCTGGTTCTTGCCTGGTATTTTGGCACTGAGCCAGTCTGAAAGAAAATCCTGGATGAACATAATCGATCTTGAGTTCATTACAATATATATGTATACATATTGATATTATTATTACTGCTATTATTAGTATTATTATTATTATTATTATTATTATTATTATTATTATTATTATCATTATTATTATTACCAGCTAAGTTATAACCCTAGTTGGAAAAGCAAGATGCTATAAGCCTGAGGACTCCAACAGGAAAAGAGCACAGTGAGGAAAGGATGTAAGGAAATAAATAAACGATATAAGAAGTAATGAATGTTGAAATAAAATATTTTAAAACATTAAATATAAAAGGTGTTATGTAAGTCTGATCAAAATAATATTTGCTGCGAGTCTAAACTTTTGAAGTTCTACTGATTCAACTACCCGATTAGGAAGATCATTCCACAACTTGGTCACAGCTGGATTAAAACTTCTAGAGTACTGTGTAGCATTGAGCCTTATGATGGAGAAGGCTTAACTATTAGAATGAACTGCATACCTAGTATTACGAACAGGATGGAACTGTGCGGGAAGATCTGAATGTAAAGGATGGTCAGAATTGTATAAATTCTTAAGCAATATGCATAATGAACTAATTAAACGACGGTGCCAGAGATTAATATGTAGATCAGGAATAAGAAATTTAGTAGACAGTAAGTTCCTATTCAACAAATTGAGATGAGAATCAGCAGCTGAAGATCAGATAGGAGAACAATACTCGTAATAAGGTAAAATGGAAGAATTAAAACACTTCTTCAGATTAGAGTGATCACCAAAAATCTTGAAAGAATTTCTCAATTGTACAATTGAAGAAGACACAGACCTAATGTGTTTCTCAAAAGTAAATTTTCTGTCGAGAATCACACCTGAAATTTTAAGTCATAAAAAATTAAAGAAACATTATCAATGCGAAGATCCGGATATTGTGGAGCCCCAGTCCTTGACCTACTTACAATCATAATTTGAGTTTTGTTAGGATTCAACTTTGTGCCCCATAACTTGCACCATGCACTAATTTTGGCTAGATCACTTTTAAGGGATTCAGCAACCACAGATCTACATTCAGGAGATGAAATTGATGTAAAGAAAGTAGCATCATCTGCATATGCAACAACCTTGTTTTCTAGATCAAACCACATGTCATGTGTTTATTGTATGAAAAGTAATGGGCCAAGAACATTACCTTCAGGAACACCAGATATCACATTCCTATACTCACTATGGTACCCATCAACAAAAACTATATATATATATATATATATATATATATATATATATATATATATATATATGTACACACACACACACACACATATATATATATATATATATATATATATATATATATATATATATATATATATATATATATATACATGTATATACACACATATACACATACACACACACACACACACACACACACATATATATATATATATATATATATATATATATATATATATATATATATATATATATATATATATGTATATATACTTCGTGTTTATAATTTAATGTGTGAATATGTTTACAAATGAATAGGTTAGTGACTGAATACCTTGGATATAGGCAAAATACGTTAAAGAAGGGAAAAACTTTGTCTGAAAATAGAATTCAGACGGAAATATTATATATAACTAATATAAAGAACGAGCAAGAAAGCAAGTTGCATGTAAAACCAATGAGCGAAGAGCCATTAGTTTGACAAGGGAGATTCAGATGAACAATTTTGGGGAAAACTGGATATTATTCAACGTCTAAAAAATGTTTACCAAAGAGACGAAAAATAAGTAGGAGTTGAGAAACGCATTTGTGAAGTTCACTTTTCTCTCGTAGATAAATGGTTTTAGTGTTCGGGCTGACTTTGGCTGCTCTCTGCCATAAATACTAATACTGGAGACACTTACTCCTCACACTGAATATTCCTCATTCTCTAAGTAAAAGCGAAAGACGGAGGAGGTAACAGCAGAAGCAATATGAATTTCTTTTTCTCGAAAATATCTGTCTTTCAGAACCTTAAATCCTTTGTAGTTTAATTTGTTATTGACAAGGTGATATGCAAAATTCAAAGCTATTTATATCCAAAAACTACACTATTAGAGAACATGGTACCACCATGATCGGTCACGAATTCATGGTTTCGATGGCATTGTTATTAACTCCGGTAAAGATAAAAAATAACGTATTTATAATTTTCATTGTTTTTAATTATTCACCTATCTGTTTGTTTGTCTGTTAGCATGATTACCTCGAAACCTCTTACAAGGTTTTAACTAGACTCTAACAACAGATTCGTATCATGCTCCGAAAGAACTAATTAGATTTTGAAGTGATCCTGATGAAGGTCGTGAATTTCGCTATTACTGTTATTGTTATACAGAAGATTCATTCGCGGTCAACATATGGAAATGGGAGAGCTTGGTCCGTGTAATTGTTGTTTCAAATTATCCGTTTTTTCATTTTGGAAGATTGAAAGAACTCTCTGTCAAAACCACACAGAGTCTGAGTGCCCAAGCCATTACAATCCAGTTATGACCATTGCAAACGATTGCATCAAAAGTAGGTGAACGAAAAGAATGAAATCGGGTGGACGCGTTCACTGGGTAAATTCTTTAAGAACGCAGTCCTTCGGTTAGTATCTATTGGATTTGGAACTGTTTCACTAGTTAAAAGAAATAATTTCTATTTTTCCTTGACTCATATTAACGTTTATGATATGATATATTAAATATTTAACACTTCTGGAGAAATTTCATGATGGCATTAAGCACATAGTGACATGTAGAAAAACAAACCAAATTTGAAAAGAAAAAAAAAGTCTTTCTAGACGAGGTGAGAAACATTCTTATGTGCAATTTCCTGACAAAAATAGATAAAAAAGAGGATAATGAAATTCATTATAATACCACTTTATCTTTACTATCACAAAAATCTTAGGAAAAAAGTCTCTTGTGGTGATATAATAAACTGATTAAAGCTTTTTCCACTTAAACGAAATAAAAAAAAAAATCAGTGAATGTACGTTATTAAGATAGGAAACTTAAAGTAATGCGTAATGCTCTGGAGAGAGAGAGAGAGAGAGAGAGAGGAGAGAGAGAGAGAGAGAGAGAGAGAGATTATTTTTTTTGAATGGTTTCCAGTATATCATACTATTAAAAACTAAAATTAAAGGTAACAGGTGTAGAATAATTCGAATGATATAGTCACCTTTCATAAAAAGCTTCAACTTATACGAAGGCATTGTAATGATTAATGTCAAAATACTTGCTAACACTATGACAACATCGTATTCGTAAACTTCAAATAATTAGAAAATATATTGTAGATAGAAAACAAACAGTCCTCCATTAATTTATATCTACACACTTCTGTGGTCTCATTAAAAGATGAGGCTAGTAATCCACTAAAGTTCCTTACCAATTGCTGGAGTCTTCCTTTGTTAAATTCAGGAATGGTTGAGGACTCTCCACTTAGTTTTCCCATGCGCTTTAACCGCTTCATATGAAGTTACATGAAATGTTTGCTTTCAATTCATTAGCACAATCTTCATCCCTCGTGTACAATCATATAGGATACTCGGAGAATCTTCTTTTACCAAGAAGTTCTTAGCCATATGCCAGACGTAATATTATGGTATTGGGCGCAGACTGTATATATATATATATATATATACACATATATATATATATATGTGTATATATATATATATATATATACATATATATATATATATATATATGTGTGTGTGTGTGTGTGTATATATACTGTATATATAAACACACACACACACACATATATATATATATATATATGTATTCATATATAAGTGTATATATATATATATATATATATTTATATATATATATATATATATATATCTACACACACACATATATATATATATATATATATAAACAAATTTATACATATATACATATATATATATATATATATATGTATATATATATATATATAAATATATATATATATATATATATATATCACTACTCACTGAATCCCGTCCGGAATTCTCCGGGTTGGGTCCTGCATCTGATATTGCCATTCTCTCCACAGACTCCTATCCAATGCCATCTGTGCCAGCTGCTGAAATATCTCGCCTCTATTTGCTTTCTTGATTGTTTTCACTCATGTATCTCTTGGTCGTCCTCTCGGTCTATTTCCGGCCACTTGACCATGCAGCACTATCTTTGGCCATCTGTCCTGTTCCATCCTCTGTACATGCCCAACCCATCTCCTCTGAATATCTTCCACTCTAATCAGAATTTTGTCCTCAACACCAGCCATTTCTCTCACTCTCTCGTTCGTAATTCTGTCCTCCCATCTTACACCACAGATTCTTCTCAGACATTTCATTTCAAAGGCTAATAACTTTTTCTCTTCTCTCTTCTTCAGTATCCAGCATTCAGCACCGTATATCACTGTGGGGATTACTATTGCTCTTAATAGCCTAATTTTCAACTTAATGGATATATTTCTATCTTTCCTGATTCTTCTTAGCCTTCCAAATGCTTTCTGGCCACTTGAGATTCGGTCTTGAATTGCTCTTTCCATCTTTCCATCTGCTGTGAAAAACACTCCCAAATATTTAAACTCATTGACTTGTTCCACTTCTCCCTCTGATAGCTGTATTTCTAAGGCCTCTCTCTGGCGTCCAATTTTCATACTTTTGGTTTTCTCTCTATTTATCACTAATTCATACCTACTGCACTGCTCCTCCACCATTCTCAACACTCTCTGAAGTTCCTCCTTAGTTTCTGCTAAAAGCACTATGTCATCTGCATACCTCATGTTAGATATTTTTGTCCCTCCTATATCTATGCCACCCTCATAATCTCCAAGTGCCATTCTCATAACCCATTCCAAGTATAGGTTGAAGAGGTGTGGTGATAGTGAGCACCCCTGTACAACACCACCAGTGGTTATGAACTCTTCTGTCAAACACTTTCCTTTTCTTACTCTAGCCGATGTCCTTTCATACAATCTCCTGATGGTTTCCAGTAATTTTGGTTCTAATCCCCATTCCTTCAAAATCCTAATCATTCCTTCCCTCCATATGGAGTCAAACGCTTGCCCGAAGTCAATAAAAACACAATACAGATCTTTTTCCTTCTCCCAGAATTTTTCTATGATTTGTGAGAAGGTGAATACATGATCGATTGTTCCTCTACCCGCCCTAAATCCTGCTTGACCCTCATCAATTATTTCCTCATCTTGCCTTGCTATTCTACTTTGTATGATTTTTGCTAAAACTTTATAAGCATGTGGTAATAGACTGATAGGCCTATAATTTTTGCATAAGGTGGTGTCCCCTTTCTTGTGTGTTGGAATTATAATGTTTTCAATCCAATCATTTGGAGCTGCTTGTCCATCAACTATATCCCTGCATAAATCACACAACCATCTTTCTACCATCTCACCGCAGCTTCAAGCAATTCCTTTGGTAGTCCATATATTCCTGGTGCTTTCCCACTTGACATAGCTCTTAAAGCTCTTCCCACTTC